>NW_005201349.1:140322-189380 GCF_000372725.1 Emiliania huxleyi CCMP1516 | reverse complement strand
TTCATACACGATCAGTATAAGTCGATGCTGAACCGCGATTTTGAGGCCGCGTTCGCGTACCCAGAGTGGATTCGCCTGACGCCGGCGGCTGCACCGCTGCCAGTGCATATGCCGCTGAGTCTCTTCTGGGACCCGCCGCACACGCTCAAGAACTGGCTGACCTCGTGCCGCATCGCTTATCGGAACTCGCAGCGTGCGAATGCGCCTCCACCGGCCCCTGTTGCCGCAGTCTCCGAACCGCTGCGCTCCGACAAGCTGCCGCCCTTGGCCGGCGCAGCCGACGCAGAGGCGCAGCTGCTTGCGGAGGAGCCACCAGAGGGCGAGGGGGAGGAGGCAGGGGCGGGGGCTGGGGCTGCGGCGCCGAGCGCAGACAGCCTGATTGTGCGGGTCGGCCGAGCCGTCTCGCGCGTCATCGACCGGCAGGAGGAGAGGGTCCAGGCGGCCAAGAGGGACCTGCGGGAGGTGCCGCCGAGGCTGCTGCATCCGAACTCAATGAACGTGGGGTTCCATCCGCAGTCGGTGCCCATCGCGGCCCGCGCCTTCTCGCTCGCCGTGGCGAGCGACGCACGCGCACACGGCGACACAGAGGCTGCTGAAGTGATTGAGCGGCTTTCAAGCTGGTACCTGGGCTGCACCGCGCGAGGCTACGCGCCCGCAGTCAGGTGGGAGACGGCTGACCAGGCGCCCGCCTGCGGTGCGGCGGTTGTGAGCTTCACCCCATAGAGCTCACTCATTGTCCTGCCCGCGCCCGTAGATGGACCGTCTGATTCTGGACAAGCTGGACCCAGACCTGCAGTGGGGGCCGGTCCACTCGGCGGGCCGAAAGGTCAAGGCCATGCACGGCCGGGGAGGCTTCAGCCGTGTGTCCGCGCAGGCCGTGCTGATGCACAACGCGGCGAGGACCGTCGTCGAGGCGCAGCTCGGGCCGGACGCGCAGCTGCTGGTCAAGGATCGCATTCAGGGCACGGATCTGTGAGCCGGTAGATGCTCACTTTTAGGGAGCCAACTACGAACGATTCTCGAGAAGTAGCAACTTTTATGCTGATCTCCGCCACTCACCTCGCCCACACTTTACGCACATCCCCGCGGCAATTAGATGATACCGAACTCGAAACTGAGCCTCGACACACGTACTCACTACTCTTGGTACTCAGCGCCACACACTGCACAATGACGAACATGTGTGAGAACTCACGCGCTCGCGCACAGGCCCCTCTCTATCTTAATCCCTCCGATTGGCACACACCTAACACATATACCCATTCGCCGACCACCACACGGAATAGGTGCGAGAATACGAATTCGATGGCCCGCTCCAAGCTCGGTGACAAGGCGCCGCCTTCCCTTTGGAGGCGATGGCTCCGGCGCATCACGGAGGTGGCGCAGCAGCAGCTGCGGTCGGCGGAAGAATCACACTACCCTATCTTCGCTACGGCGCACGGCGTCTACGAGCGGTGGAAGTATATTGCGGGCTTCCGCGGCTGCCGCTGCACCCCCCCATGCCGCCCGGGTGCGGAGGCTGCTGGTTGCGAAAGCTGCCGGCCCGCCAACCGCAAGACTGCGGTGGAGACCAAAGCTCTCGACCGGGCGTCGGGCGCCGCGCAGCAGGGTATGCGGACCGCCATTCACCGCCAGCCGGCGCGAGCCGCGCTGCAGCGGCCTGAGCCGCCGGCTCCGGCCGCGCCCGACCCAGGCCCGGCTCCGGCCGTGACCACGGCCGAGCCGGCGGCGGCCGCGCAGCAGGGCGCGCCACCGCACATGCCGCTCGCCGCGCCGGGCGGGGCCGTCGGCGGCGACGCACCGGACGCTGTCGTCATCGAGGCGGCAGACATGGTGGAGCTGGAGGCGATGGAGGCCGAGACGGAGGACGGCACCGCGGCGGTGCACGCGACCGTCACCGTGTATGCCGGTGTCGTGGAGGGTATGATTGTCGGGTAGGAGTTTTGAGACATGGTGTGCGTGGTTGTGAGTATGCACTGTAAACGAGACGCGATCACGCTTTTAGCGCGACATTGAACGGGCTCCACCTCGAGAGGGCGTCTCGCGTGCGCGGTGCCGCTTGGGCGGGGCGGGAGAGCAGAGGCACCGGAGAAGCGGGTCATGGCACGCCAAGAAACAGCCGGTGGAGCATTTGGGGCTGACGGAGCAGAGCTTTATTGACTTGGCGGAGAGGGACGAGCGGCGCGGCGCCGCCGAGACGCGCGTCCTGCGCTCTCACTCAGGGACGGGCACCTTGAGCTTGACCTAGAGAGTACCAGTACGGTAGAGTATACGCGGCTTTGCGGCCCGACACATCTTCACATGTCGTCGAGGAGGCAGCATGTTCGAGCGGCAAGATCCGTACATACAGGGTGTCACGGTGGGGAGATTTGCGCTCTCGCTCGGTTGTCGCTGGCGCTCTCAAGTGTCAAGTGAGCCGGATGAGGCTGTTCAGCGACTGTGGTGTGTGGACTCCTCATGTGGCGAGTCTCCTCCAGAGTCACCTCGCTGACTCGGTTTTGTGTTCTCGTTTCAAGTCAAAACGCACAAAGCACAGCACACGCCCAACAGCACCACACAATACTCAATACTTCATACGACTCGGCGTCGCGGGGGCACCATGGGGGGGGGCACACACTCGGATGTGCGCCACGGCCAGGACATCAGACCTCTAAACGTACAGGGCAGACGGGCCAGGGCGCCCGAAGCCCAGTCCCGCAGCCGGCGAGCTCTGCGCCTCGTCAGAGCTTCGCCCTCTATCGACAAGGAGAAGTGGAGGGGGAGCGGGGGAGGGGGGGCGGCCGCGATGGGGCGCAGCACCGGCGCGCAATATAATGAAGGGGCGCACCGGCCCTTTGCTTGCGCCCCCCGCGCCTCTGCTCGCGCCCCCGCCCCCCGCCCCCCCCGAAGGGGCGGGCGGGCGCCGCTCAGGCGCAAAAGTTGCCCACCCCGGGCAGGAAGCGGCACGGGTTGTGCATCGTCTTGCCCTCGCTGCTGAGCAGCTCGTCGAACTTTGCGTCGACGAGGGCGGCGGCCATGCGGCGGTTGGTGGCGTCGTAGGTGGCGCGCAGCTTCTCGTCCTCCTTGGTGGGCGTCTCGGCGAACATGCCGCGCTTGCGCTTCGCGTCGGCCGCGAACTGGTCGTACGAGACGAACATGACGTTGATCAGGACGCGGAAGAGGTTGAGGCGGTACGACCGCCAGCAGTCGTCGAGCGAGTAGCCCTCGACGCCGTCGCGGACGAGCCGCTCGTGGTAGAGCAGCATGAGCTCCGCCTCGCAGGTGCGGCGCAGCTCGGGCTCGATGTTTTGCGCGAGGAAGTAGGCGACGTCAAAGCCCGCCTGCGGCCGGGGGGGGGGGGGGGGTGACGGCGGCGGCGGGGGGGGGGGGGAGGACACGGACGGCGGAGGCGAGAGGCAGGCAGGCGAGGGGCAGGCAGGCGAGGGGCACGGAGGCGAGGGGCAGGGAGGCGAGGGGAGGCGGCGGGCGGGCGGTGGCGGCGGCAACGGCCAGCGGCGGGTGGGCTCGGGATGTGGGCCTGGGGAGTGGCGGCGGTGGCGGCGGCGGCGGAGGGAGGGGCGGCGGTGGGGAGTGCCCGCCTGCGCGATGCAGATGTTTCCGAAGTCAATCATCTTCATGCCGGTCGGGAAAGACTCGTCGAAGAAGATGTTGTCGAGGTGGACGTCGCCGTGGCAGAGGGTGAGCGGCGGCTTGTACACCTCGCGCACGAACCACTTGAGCTTCTGCATGATCACCGGCTTCATCGCGAGCACCGGCTTGTAGGTGTCTCCCCAGCAGCGCTGTAGCGCCGGGAAGCCCTTGTTGACTGAAAAGATGAGCGCGTTCTTGAAGAGGCCCATGTGGTCAGTGCCCGGCGCCGACACCCACGTCAGCGGCTCCTCCTTCTTCGACGCCTTCCACCACCGCGCGTGGAACGAGGCGAGCGATGTCATCACCAGCCGCAGGTGCTGCAGGTTGTCGCAGCCAGACGTGCGCGAGTAGAGCGGCTTGGGCATCATCTCGACGAGCATGCAGAAGACAGGCTTCCGCTTCCAGAAGCGCTTGTGGAAGAGCTTGGCGCCTGCGACGACACGCTCGACGCGTCGTGGGCTTGTCGCGGCCGTGCCCGGCGGTTGCGCGAGCGGCGGCGGTGCGAGCGGCGGCGGTGCATGCGCGGTGCGGGTGCGGCGGTGCGGGCGCGTGCGGCGGTGAAGGGGTTGGGAGTGGCGGGAGGGAGTGGCAGGAGGGAAGGGAGAGAGTGTCGAGGGCTGGTGTGGCAGGAGTGAAGGGGAGCGGCGTGGCGTGGCTTCGCGTGGCAGGAGGGGCTGGCAGCGGCAGGAGGGAGCACCGATGAAGAAGGCGGCGGGCCTGCCGAGCCCCTGGTCGAGCTCCTCCATGTCATTGTACCAGTGCGCCTCGGCGCCGAAGATGGAGCGGAGCATGAAGCCCGGCATCGAAGTCTTGCACTGCGGGGCGCGCGCGGGACGGGTGAGCTGCGTGCGCTGCGAGCTCTCCTTCCTGCCGGTGCGGTGGGCGCGGTGGCGGCGACGCGCGTGCGAGAGAGAGGGCGGCGCACCGGCGAAAACTTGGCGACGAACTGGAGCGGCGCGTGCGCCTCGGCGTTCTCGAGCTCGACCGTGCAGATGGCGAGCAGGCCCATCACACCCTCGCCCTCACCGAGCGGCTTCACATTGCACGAGGTGACCTTCCCGCCCTCTTTGAGAAAGCCGCGCATCGTGTAGACCTCAGTGAGCCACTCGGACGTGATGCCGATCGTCGACTGCACCAGCGGAACCGAGGGCCGCTGGCCGACCGGGAGGTAGCCCTCCGGCCGCGTGATGTTGCTGCAGTCTGACTTGTAGGACTTGTTCGTCGTTTTCTGCGAGCTCAGCTTCACTTCCGAGAGGGCGACGACGGCCGGGTCGCTCACGGTGACGGACTTTTGGCTGGTGACGGCGGGCGCGCTCTGGCCCTCGGTGTCGACCGTCTCGAGCTCCGCCTCCGTGGCCATGACGAGCACAAGGCAAGTAGGATGCAATTCGCGCGGATACCAAAGGAAGGCCGAACCGATGGCGGGCAAGGAGTGGGTAGGTCGAGGCGCCAATATGGCGGCCCCTTTTGGGGGCCCCTTGCGCAGTGTGTCACTCACTTCACACACACACACCCCTTGCACACGCCCACCGCCCCGCCTAGGTCGGAAAGAGATGAGGAGATGAACAGCCCGAGGAAAGGCTGACTAACAAACACGTATGGGAGGTAGGTTACAAGGTGGCGTCGTCGTCACGCTGCCCGCTTCCCGGGACACAGCCTCCGGGTCGCCTCCGGGTCGCCTCACGCTGCCCACCTCCGGGTCGCCTCCTCAGCCGGGGGTACGCCTCAGCTCATACCCGTAGCCTTGCGGCTGGCCGCCGTCGGGCCGAAGCGATCGAGTCGCCGCTGGTGGCTGGAGGATGGATTCCTCTTCTGTGGTGGGCGCCCGCGGCCGCGAGACCGACCCCTCGGCCGGGTCCACTCGTCGTCCCGAGGAGCCTCCCCTCGCGTCCTCCCACCCCTGCCGGCGTCTCCGCTTGCCAGGCGGCGGAACCACTCCACTCGTCCCAGCCTCCCTCGCGCGGCCCTGCGGGATCCCCAGTCGTTCGATCTCACCGCCTTCCCCGCTTCGGGTCCCCCCTTGCTATGGCTTCCGCTCGAAGCACTTGGAGCACTTGGAGTGCAGTCATCAACCGCACATCCAGGGCCGGGGGGCTGAGAAGCACACCCAGCGAGCCGGATGATTGGCATCGGGTTGCGGGCAAGAGAGCCCTAGCCCCGGGGGTGCGCGTTCGCAGGGAAAGGGCCTTAAAGTAAACACGGGTCTCCGAGGGTTGGTTCCGTGACCGTGTACCGAAGTATCAGCATCCTCCGGATCGACCGGCTATGGCACGGGAACCCTAGGGTCACTCCGTGGCACCGGCACTTGAGGGCGTAGCTAGCTCCATCTCGTGAGACCGACCACGCCGTTCTCCACAGCGCGTTGTCTAGCTCCCTCCGTGTCACCTCAAGTTGGTGTTGGTGTGTATCCGGTCTGTCTGCGTGACGAGTCCCGTTCTGTTGTGCGTGCCGAAAGGTAGCGCGACTGGGTTGCCAAAAGACGTGCCACGCGATACGTCCTTCGACTCATACCCCTCCGGGGCTTCCTGACCTGCTCCACAGCATACCAACGGCGGCTAAAGGGGCTGGCTTCGACGGGGTTGCATTCTCGGCAGAATGCCTCCCCGATCGGCACCAGCCTCATCTCACACGACTGGCAGTACGCCTCCGAGGCAGAATTGGCCCGTGCACACGGGTATGCCGGTGCCGTCCCTCGCTCGTCAGCTGTCAGAGGTCGCTGCCTCTTTGGCATCGTCCCGCCTCCACACCCCGCGGAGTCGTTTTTCTTCTTCGTGGCGCATGTACATGAACACTCGCCGCCTCGCCGACCTGGCTCGGGGCGACCTGGCCTCGCTGCGCGATTTCCTCTCCGGGCGGCGGACGCGCGGCACGTCGCTCGCGGCCCAGCTCGACGCACGGCACGACACCGAGAAGCAGGACACGCTGCTGACCTGGGCCGCTCGGCACGGGCAAGCCGAGGCGGTACGGCTGCTGCTCGAAGCTGGCGCGAGCGTCGGGGCGGCGAACGGCGTTGGCTTCACCGCGCTGGCTATTGCGTGCCTAGAAGGCCAGCTTGAGATCGTCCGGCTGCTCCTCGAGGCCAGCGCAACGGTCGACCAAGCCCTGAACAATGGCGGCACGCCGCTGCTCATCGCGTGTGCGAAGGGCCACGTCGAGTGTGCCCGTCTGCTCCTCGAGGCCAGCGCGGCGATCAACCAAGCCAGCAACAATGGCGCCACGCCTCTGTTCGTGGCTTGCCAGGGGGGGCAGCTCGAGTGCGCCCGGCTGCTGCTGAAGGCTGGCGCGGCGATCAACCAAGCCAGCAACAACGGCGCCACGCCTCTGTTCGTGGCGTGCCAGCAGGGCCAGCTCGAGAGCGCCCAGCTGCTCCTGAAGGCTGGCGCGGCGGTTGACCAAGCCATGAACAACGGCGCCACGCCGCTGTACATCGCGTGCCACAACAACCACCTCGAGATCGCTCGGCTGCTCCTTGAGGCTGGCGCGGCGGTCAACCAGGCCGATGCGAACGGCGCCACGCCGCTGTACATGGCGTGCCAGGGCAACCACCCCAAGTGCGCCCGGCTGCTCCTGAAGGCTGGCGCGGCGGTCAACCAAGCCAGCAACAATGGCGCCACGCCGCTGTCCATCGCGTGCCACCTCAACCACCTCGAGATCGCTCGGCTGCTCCTTGAGGCTGGCGCGGCGGTCAACCAGGCCGATGCGAACGGCGGCACACCGCTGTACATGGCGTGCCAGGACAACCACGTCGAGATCGCCCGGCTGCTTCTCGAGGCTGGCGCGGTGATCAATCAAGCCATGAACCGTGGCGCCACGCCGCTGTTCATCGCGTGCCGCAACAATCACATCGAGGTCGCCCGGCTGCTGCTCGAGGCGGGCGCGGCGATCAACCAGGCCAATGAAGACGGCGCTACGCCCCTGTACATGGCGTGCCAGGACAACCACGTCAAGATCGCCCGGCTGCTTCTCGAGGCTGGCGCGACGGTCGACCAAGCCAGCAACGATGGCGACACGCCGCTGATCATCGCGAGCCAGGACGGCCACCTCGAGGTCGCCAAGCTGCTCCTCGCGGCTGGCGCGGCGTTCGACCAAACCACGAACCGCGGTGCCACACCTCTGTTCGCCGCATGCCACCAGGGCCACCTCGAGGTCGCCAAGCTCCTCTCCTCCTACGGCGCCTCCCGCGCCGCAACGCCCTTCGGCACGCCCGAGGAGGCCGCAAACAGCCGCGGCCACGCCGACCTCGCCGCCTGGCTGGTCGCCAGCCGCGGCTGGACGCCGCTCCAGCATCTCGAGGCTTGCCCCAAGACGAGCGGCCAAGGGCGTGCGTGCATTGTCCTCACGCGCATTGTCCCTCTTCCGCAGGCGATGACTGTCGAGCGGGCGCGGGCGCTGCTGCGCGGCGGCGCGGACTCTTCAGCCGGCGAGCCTTCTGCCCTCGAGCGGGCGCGCGTCCTCTGCTCGTGGGGCGAGTCGGATCCGACCGCTGCGGCAGTCGGTTCCACAGTCGCGATCCACTCTCTCGTCTCGCGGCCTTCGATGAACGGCAAGGTCGGCGTGGTCGTCTCCGCAAACGCTTCGACGGGCCGATTCGGCGTGCGCGTGGCGGGCGAGGCCAAGGCACTCGCACTGAGGCGCGCAATGCAATGGTCTCTCCCCGACTCGCCGGATCCTCTCTTTGACACACCTCTGCCCTCCCTCAGGCCCGCCAACCTGCAGCCAGCGGCCGAGGTGGAGGTGGGCAGGCTGGTCCTCAAGGCGGCGGAGTGGTCGCCGCAGTCGCACGAGCTCTTCCCGGAGGCGGCTCGCAAGCGAGCGGTGGAGGTGATGCATCTGGGCTACCTGATTGCATGGGACGAGGAGCGCTTCGATAGCCGCGAGGGAGCGGCTCCGGAGCTGGCGGACATCTGGCGCGGCTTTGTGCTGCCAAGGGTGGTGGTGCGATGACTGCTTCGGTCCTGTTCTCCTCTTGGCAGCCAAACCCCGGTTTGGTGGTGCTACACTGCTGCGTTTTTTGTCATGGCGTTCTTCTTTTTATACCCAGACCAAACGAAGAGAAAATGCAGGAAGGATGCGCCCAGCTCGGCGCACGGCGGACGCGCGTCGCGCCGCGGCGGCCCACACGTGCCGGGGCGCGCGCACGCGGTAACGCCGCGCGGCACACGTGTGCCACGTTGAGCTCTCGCGGCTGCGGAGCTCGACGCGCGGCACGACACCGAGAAGCACGACACGCTGCTGTGAGATGCCTGGGCCGCTCGTCACGGCAGGCCGAGGCGGGGGCGGGTATACGATTCTTTTTTAGCAGCAGCAGGGTCGGTGGAGGGATAAGGTTAAGGAGGAACGGCGGCACAGGCCGCCCCACCACAGAGACACACGGAGACACGGGGACTTTGTAGAATTTAAGGAACGGAGCGCGGCGCGACGCTACCTCGGCGCGTGGGCGATGCCACGCAGCGCCGGATCGCGCGGCTCATGGGCCGCTCGAAGCCGTAGGTAAGCAGCCACCCGAGGAAAATCGAGAGGGGCAGCGTGGCGGCGGTGCCCCACTTGGGCATCAGCATGAGCGCCCCTCCTGCCCTTCCCTTGCTTGCAGCCGATCTCCAGACCTCTGGGCCACCGTTGGTGGCGAACGCGCCCGGCCACAACACACCGTAGGCGGCGAGTGTCATGTAGATGATGAGCGTCTGATGGACGACATAGACGGCGAGGCTGATGTTGGCGAAGCGGCGCAGCGGCTCCGAGCCGAGGAAGGCGTGCGTCGTCGAGGGCGGCCTTGGCGCGCTCGCCGGGTACGCGAGGGCGACGATGAGTTCATAGAAGAGGATCGGCAGCGCCGCCTCGCCGGCGATGCGGCAGAGGTAGCCGAAGCCGGCCGAAGTGAGGAAGAGCTGCTCGAGGATGCCGAGGACGACGATGAGGAGCCACACGAGGAGGAGCGCCGTCGCATAGTGCCGGCGGCACGCCTTGGCGAGCGAGTAGCAGTTCTGCGAGAGTGCCGGGTCCTTGGCCTCGAGCTCTGCCTGGCGCGCGGCGAGCATGCCCATCACAAAGGTCGGCAGTCGAATCGGCGGCCACACTCTTGCCCACCAGTATCCCAACTCGCCGCCGAAGATGGCTCCAGCACCAAAGAGCATGCAGACGAAGAGCCCCAGCTGGATGCCGTACAGTGCGCACGCAAACGTGCGCACCTGCTTCGGGTGGACGCGAGTCAGGTGGATCGCGATGCGTGGGAAGAGGAGGTAGAAGAACGTCATGGTGGAGATCGTCCAGAGGTGGCCCGCCGGCGGGAAGAACAGGACGGTCCACGAGTTCAGGCCGAGCGGGAAGAGGGAGAGCACGAAGCCCCCCCACCACCACGCGCCCGTTGCATGGGTGTGGCCCGTGAAGTACAGCGGCACCGCGAGCAGGTTGCCCAGGTACCAGAGCGGCCCGATGCGCGCGAAGCGCTTGATGTAAAAGTCGCGCGCGCTGAGCGGCGGCAGCGGCGCCTCCGCCGGTTCCGCCTCCACCTCCTTGGTCGGCGCGCAGAAGCACGGGAAGCAGCAGCCCGCGTTGGCCGAGGTGCCGTCGCCGCAGCAACTCGTGTCGGTGCCTCGCGGCACCGGGCGCACACTGCCGTATCCGAGCATGAGGACGAATCCGCTGATGATGTAGAACAAACTCATCGACGCGCCGCCGATCAGGTCGAGACCCGACGTGGTGCGGTGCATCGGGTCGTCCGCTGGAATGTAGCTGCCACACGTGACGCCCACGAGGTCAGTATAGTTCGTGGACGGTAGGCAGCACTCATACGCGTGTGGCCCTCGGATGTGGCCCTCGTAGAAGGCGTGTGGCCACATCCGACCCGTCATGCGAGCCTCGCCGAGGGCGCACGTGCATCCATCGAAGTCCGAGCCGGCCCAGCAGTTCAGAGAGCCGCCTGTGCACCATTTAGTGCTGCACCCGAAGGCGTCTGCCTCGTCGGCGTCGGGTGCTTCCTGCGTGGACGGTGTGGTGTGCGCAATGTAGCCAGTGTAGGTGCTGTGGTGGCCGAGTACGATGTGCAGCACGGCGATGGCGCGGAGGCCATCGACGGAGTTGGTGTTGAGCAGCCGCATTCTCAGGACAAGGGCGAACAGGGGCGAACAGCGTCCCGGGGCGACTTGGACAACGTCAACGACAACAGCTGGTTTCCTTTTTCTTTGAATTTGCCTTCGTTGTTAATAGTACAAACCCAATGGTCTCTTGCGAGCGGTCCTTTTTCTTTCGTTCCCTCCCAAAAGCCCTAGTCTGGACGGTTCTTGTGTCAGATCGACACGAAATAGAATGAGATAGAATGAGATAGCCAGATGCGCCAGATAGCGCCAGATAGCGCCCCAACCCGCCGCTGCGGCGGGCGCCCCGCCCCGGCCTCTCTCGCCGCGCGCCTGCCTGTGGCACCGTGCTCTCTCGCCTCACTACGACCGCCTAGATGGTGCCGACGGCTGCCTTCCACGCCCGGTGCTCCTCAGTGTTGAGGTCGAAGGTCAGCTTGAAGTCAGTCGGATCGGGCTTGGGGGGGCGGATCTGCTCGTAGCCTGCCTCCTCGCCGCCGAGGCGATCGGCCTCCTCGCAGGTGAGGCAGAGCGCACAGCCTGGTTGCGCATCGAGCCACTCCTTCGACTTGTGCTTGTTGTCAAGCGCCAGCCGCCACCGCTTCTCGAGCGCGATCGCCATCGGGTTGCTCGCGTGCCTCCCCATCCAGTGCGAGGACAGCTGCGACACGGCGCTCACGCCATTGAGCACGCGGTGGCTCTTCTTGCACGAGTCGAAGGGGCAGATGAGGACCACGGGGCTCGGGTGGTAGTCGGCGTTGCCCATCACCTTCTCTGTGAGGTCACGGCCCTCAAAATACTTGGCCAGGTACTCTGGCTCCGACCGCATGATGTCGCTCGAGGCGGGCTTCCACGAGAGCCGGTCACGTAGCTGCGCGTCGAGGCCGTCACGCCTAGATGGAGCCTTTCAGCTCGTCGAGCTTGGTGGTGGAGGCCTCCTGCTTGCGCGTGCGCGGCTTGGACTTGGCCTTGAGCTTCTTGCCCACGAGCCCACGTCCACAGCGCAGATCTCGACCTCGACCGTGACCTCCGTCTCGTCCACAAGCAGCTGGCCCAGCCGCTCGATCTGAAAGCGCGCGGTGGACAATTGGTCGCGGACCTTGAAGAAGAGCGCCTGCTTGCCGCTGAACAGCACCTTGCCCTGCAGGCCGATCTTGACAGAGGTGGGAATCTCGAACGGACTCGCGCAGGTACGACTCGAGGCGGCCCCAATCCTCGGCCGTGACGATGGAGTCCACTCGCAGCTCCGCTTGCGAGCAGCGTAACGTCGAAGGTGTCCTCATCGATCCGGGTCGTCCTGCTTGATCAGGAAGCGCCACTGGAGCAGGGCCGCCTTGGCGGTGGCAGCCGTCTGCACGCGTGCGTAGGCGTCCCTCGCCATAGTACTATGCCATAGATGATAGAGCTGGCTGGCGGGAAGCGTCTATGGATACTATGCGCGCAGCGCGAAGAAGAACAGAAAAACGGCTCTTGAATAGGCGAGATCGCTGCGAGATCGCACGAGATAGAACGAGATAGCGCCGACTGACCAATCCCCCCATCGAGGGCCAACAGCAGAAGAATCGTGCTTTTTGTGAGGTTGTTTGGTGTTGGGTTGTTTGTGTTGTTTGTACTCGAAGGCAAGTGCGTCTCTTCACATAAACGCGTCTGTTCACAGCTCGCGGGACGGCCGTCACGGGCGCCTGTCCGCGAGCGCCTATGCGTGGCTGGAGCGAAGGGGGGAGAGCTCAGGAGGGCGACGGAGCGTAAATTCACCGCACGCCTTGCCGACGCGCGCGGAGAGGACCGTCGCCGACATCAGTCCCTCCTGGCCGTCCATACACACCGCGATAAATGAAGAAGGGCTTCCTCAGCGGCGCGGCGACGCCCAAAGCGGCACGCACGAGCGCGGGTCCGGCCACCGCATTCTTTAACACTCTCACCGACTGGCAGCGCGACATATTGGCGGGCATGGGCGGCATGACCGCGCAGGAGCGCTCGGAGTTTGGCAACGCGCTCGTCGCCACAGCGACCGCATCGCAGTCCACTGGCGGCGGCGCATCGGGCCTCGAGGGCCTCAGGTCCGCTGGTGGCACCGGCCCTGCATTTGTGGCCTTTGGCGAGCGCGCGGTCCTGCACCGCTACATCTCGCAGCAGCAGCTGGAGCGCATCGCCGCGCGGCTGACGTCCTACGCGACGGCGGAAGAGCGCGAATCCGAGACGGTCAAGGCCATGCGCCGCTTCATCGCTTGCAGCCAGCCCCTAAGCCAGGTCCGACTGGTTGGCTGCCCGGTTCGGCACAAGGTCGCGGAACACGTTGACCTGAACGGTCTCAAGGCGCGGATGGATCTCATGAGCGCGATGCCGGGCGGTACTCCCGAGCGGTATAACGTGAACGTAAAGATCCCTGGAATGGACGACGAGGACGACGAGGACGACGATCCGTGCCACATCGTGGTAGTCGAGCCTAAGCACCTGCGGCCGGCCCCACTCGGCGAGTGCATGCGCGACGAGTACCACGAGAAGATCCCGGAGGATCACGTGGCCGACGCCTGGTGGGCCGAGAAGGAGGAGCACTGGCAGCAGATGCAACGAATGGGCATGGGCAGAATGGGCCCGCCGCGGCCCTCTTGAGCTGATGTGCTTTTGGACCGGCCGGTCCTGGCGTGGAAGACGGCGGCCATCCGCGATCTAGTGTGCGTGCGGTCGGGGTGTCATCCTGCAGGCTCCTTCCCCTATGGCTATACGAGCTGGAATCCTGGTCGGCCGGGTGGGGAGGGGGAGGGGGGGGGGGTATATGGTCCTGTCGGCTGGAATCCTGGTCTGCTGTAGGAGTTAGGTTAGGTAGAAAGGTGAAGAACAGTCAGGCTCGGAAACTGGACGGTGGGGAGGTACGCCACCATACCATGCATCGACAAAAGTCGAACCCATCAGCACCGTGTGCGACGTGTAGTCCCGCGACTCATGTCCTGCTCGGCACCAAAATCAGCCTCCTCCCCTCGCATCTACGTGTACTCACTGCCCAAGTCGGTGGTTAGGCCGTGCAACGACTGGCGAAACACGTGTAGTCTCGCGCAGTGGATCCGAAAGTCCAAGCACTTCGAGCCCAACGGCGAGTGCGCCGACTACTTCTTGGTGCCGCACCACCCGACGGGCGGGAATCCGACGGGCAGCGAGGCGGCGGGCGACTATGCCGTCGGGCGCATGTTCGACTATATCCGCCAGACGTGGCCCTTCTGGAACAGGAGCGTGGCCGACGCGACTGCGCGGCACTTCTGGCTTCTTCCCTGCGATCACGGCCCGGGAGACTGCGCATTTTCGCGGCCCATCGTGCCAAACAAGTACTCCTCCGGCAAGCTCACCCCGCGGCGGCCCGTCCGCTTTGGCCCCGTGCAAGCGCCAGCAAACGACCGCTGGCTGCGAGACGCGTGGGGCGAAGGCTGGGAGGCGCTCAACCCGGCCTCTCCCGCGCGGCTGCTCTTCAACCTGCAGTACAACGGGTGGACCGACGGGTTGCGGGCTCCGTCGGGCAGCTGCCTCAACTGCTTCCAGCCCTGGCTCGACGTGCGGCTGCCCACGCCTGAAGAGCACGAGTGCGGGCCCTTGTGCGGCTTGCACCGGTCACAATCGGGCCAGAGGGTGCCGACGCTGCTGCAGCGCGAGCTGCTGCGCGTCTCATCCCCTCGCGCGCAGCCGCCGCAGCCGCAGCCGCAGCAAGTGAAGGTGGCTCAGCCGGCACCGCCGCAGCCGGCGCTTCCGCGTGGCAGGCGGAGGAGCAGCCCCGCCGCCGGCTCCTCGGCAGGAGCAGGTCGCTTGCTCGCCCGACATCTGTCCGAGTCGAGCCGGGGGGGGGAGGGGGGAGCGGCGGAGCACGTCTCTCTGGACTGCGTGCCGTACGGACGGGCGCGGTTCGACGTCCCGTCCGCGGAGGGGCGGCGGCTCGAGCTCGCGGGCGCCGCTGGGCCGCTGGGCAAACTGCGCGACTTTCTGAGGCGCGCGGGTTCGTGGAGGAACCGCTCGACACGCGGACGGCGCCTGGACTCTTCTCGGAACCTTCTCGGAACCTTCTCGGAGCCCTCGCCCCGTAGGAACCGCTCGCTACGCAGCACGCGGCTCGCCTCCTGGCACGCGCCGCGGCGGGGCAGCAGAGGGGCGGAGGACGAGAAGCGCCACGAGAAGCGTCTCGGGGCGAGGCCGTCTCTCGGGGCGAGGCCGTCTGCTCGTTTGGCGGGCTCGAGAGAGGAGGAGGAGGACGCCCCGGCGTTTAAGAAGGTGCTGAAGGCGGCGGGGGGCGGGAGGACGGTGCCGCCGGTGCGCGATCTGCCGCCGCGAGGGAGGGAGGGTGGGACGGAGGGTGGGAGGGTGGGAGGGTGGGAGGGCGGGAGGACACACCAGCGCGCACTTCCCGCCCCGCCGCGGCCCCTGGCTCCATCCTGTCCCTTGCCCCTGCAGGAGAAGCCCGCCGGCAGGTCCGCCCCAGCGGCACGCGGCGGCAAGGCGACGGGCGTCGAGGCGTCGCTTCCCCCCGCCGAGCCGCTGCCGATCCACCCCCGCCGAAACTGCACGCCCCTCTCGGGCGGGCGACACGGCTGCACTGCCATCCTCGGAGCCTGCTCGGGGCTGTCCCCGTAGGCACGCTCTTCTGGGCGGGCGCGGTGCGCTTCAACAACAACCGCGCCCGCCGCGCTCTGCTCGGCATCGCGGGCCAGAGCGGCGCGTGCATCCACGACACGCTCACGGAAAGCGACGCCGTGCGGCCTCTGTGCGGCCCCGCAGCGCAGGCGGGGAGAGGCGTCGGGTGGGGAGCCAGACTGAGAGCAGGTCGCTTTCTTGCTCTCTCCAGGCACCTCGCGATGCTGACGTCGCGCTTCTGCTTCTCGCCCCGCGGCTGGGACAACGGCGACTCGGACCGCTACTTGCCAGCAGTGCTGTACGGCTGCGTGCCTGTCCTGTCCGAGAGGCTCGAGGCGACGGCCCCCCCCCCACTGGGAGGGTTGGACTCTCGGGTGTCTCGGCGAACCTCGGCGAGCCTCGGCGAGTAGGCGATGCCCCTCGCCGAGCACCCGGAGATGCGCTGGCACGAGGCGGCGCTCTATGTCGAGGCGGAGTCCATCCCTCGGCTGATGGGCTGGCTGCGCAAGCTGCGGCGAGGCGCCGCGGCCGCGATGGTGTCTGCCGCCGCCGGCGTCTGGCCGCGCCTCCTGCACACGAGCCTGGTGTTTGGGAGCGGGTGGGTGCCGCGCGAGTGCGCAAGGTGCAGGGGCGGCGCGGGCCGGGGACGCGCCATTCGTTCGGACAGCGGTCCGCTGCTCAGTGCCGACGTGCGCCCCACCCGCAGGCCGAAGGGGAGGGAGGGGGCGGGGGGGTGAGGGGGTGAGGGCACGGCGTTCACGCTACTTAGGAGTGCCGGCGTGAGATGCCCGGCCCCGTCGCGGCGACCCTCGCGTCGCAACTCACCGCGGCCGGGCTGCAAGGCCTCGGCTGGACCGCCCCGCCCGCCGGGCTTTTCTCTCCCCCTTCCCTCCTGTGCCAAGGCTTCGGCCTCTCTCTGCCCCAGGCGTCGACGGCGGCGACGCGTGCACCCGCTCGAGCTATTTGGACGAGCCGCCGGAGATGGACGCGTACCACACGCTCATGGACATCCTCCGCGCTCGGCTGACCGCGCCGCCCGCGCCAGCGGAGCCTTGGATGGCCCAGGCAGCCGGTTCGGGGCACAACCAGTCCAGCTACTTCCGCGCTCGCGCGCACTGGTACACTCTTCAGGTCGCCGCGGACCCCGAGAGCATGCGGCCGGTCGAGGCCATCGCCCCGGCGCAGGCACGGCGCGATGCGTTGCGGGACGCGTGGCGGCAGCGAGCCGCGGGGAGGGAGCGGCGACCATTCACATCGGATCATCCGGCGAAACGCAAGACCAATCATCTCGTGCCTTATGGGCACTGAAATAAATTATCTAACTACACAAGAAAAATGTACACACCCGCCTGGATCCGGCGCGCCTGGGGGCCGCGAGCGATTGCGATCTGCGTGCGCACACAAGAGTCAAGACACAAGAGGATCCGGGCACCGGGGCCTCCCCCGGCTCCGCCAGACAGACTGACAGAGCTGAGACTACTCACCTTCCTACCACGTTACGGATCAGGCATCACCACACACCCCCTGTCCCTCACACTGTCGACTCCCCGGCGGGCTCGCCATCAGCATCGTCCAAGCACGAGGTACCCGCCGCACTGACGACGCACGCACTCTCCAGAGCGCGAAGCTTCGCCTCCGTCGACTCAAACGCCGACTTCTGGCGAGCCGCGAGCCAACCCTTGTACGGAGCCTTCATCGCCTCCTCGTCTCTGGGTAGCAAGGATGGCAAAAAGGCTCCGATCGGTTGGAAGTTTGGCCACAGCTGGGGATCGCGCGGCAGCGACTCCCCGGCAGATAGCAGCTGGAGCTCCCTCGGCATGGCGTTCCAGGCTGCTCCAATCGGGGAGCCCGCTCGCAGCTCGACTGACTCCTCTCTAAGAGCAGTCAGCGCAGTCAAATCGCGGGCGGAGAACGTGGCGAAGAACTCGATGACCGCCGGTTGCGCGCCCTTTTGCGCAAAAGCACTCAGGCCCATGAGCGCACTCGTGCCGAGGTTGCGTGCCAGCGAGAGCGCAGCTGCGTTCACCTTCCCTTGCCGCTCCAGCTGCTTGAACGGGTTGACAAGCTCGAAAATGCTCGACCCAGCCCGAGAGATGCTTCCCTCGGCTGACTGACGATACGCCTCACGGAGCGTGTCGACGGGCAGGGGTAGGTAGAACTCCTGCTCAATGAGCGCCCTCTGAATCTGCTGCGCCAGCTCCTTCACGCTGGCATCGTCCCAGTTGGCAGCTTTCTCCGCCCCGAGAGAGTCCTCGATCTGCTTGCCGATGGCCCCGGCGAGCCTCTCTGCTGCGCCCACAATCACGGGGTCCTGCACCTTTTTTGTCACCTCCCACTTTTGAGTTCGGTACCGCTGTGCGTTGAAGACGTTCCACTCCTCCGAGTAGCGCGTGAAGGCAAGTTCGGGATCCGGCAGCCCGTGGCAAAAATTGGCGGTCCCAGTAAGCCCCAAGTGGTGCGCCACGGCGCCCCACATATAAACCATGTCACTCTTCTCGCGCTGTGCAATGTTGGGCCCCGACCAACCCCGCTGCGCAACCGACTCGCGGCTCGGCCTCACCAGGTTGTTGCGCGGGTTGAGCACGACCGAGCTCTCTGTGACCATGATGGGCACCGTCGCGAAGGTGAACAGGGTCTCGGCTAGGTCGTACTGGTTGATGGGCACGCCATTCTTGCGGAAAAGCGGAAACCTCTCCACCAGGTCGTGCAGATTGGGCGCGTCTGCAGCAAGGGGTAGAGGGACGAAGTAGTCCCAAAGCTCCGTCTCGTCCGGCGCCGCGGCCTCCGCGAAGACGAAGACAAAGTCGTGGCCGTTGGCCTCGAGCAGATTCCTTCCACCGATTGTGGCACGCGCAACCTCCCTCGTGAGAGGGTGGTCCCGGTCGACCCTCCAAGTCTTGGGCACCACCTCGGCGGGAGCGCCAACCCACTTCTCCCACACTTTGTCATTTGTGCGCCCGAGCGCGTGGAAGCAGCGGACCGACTCGGCGCTCATACGCGCCGAAGAGTACGGGTCGGCCCAGCTGCCCCCTTGGAGCCAATCCTGCCAGTAGAAGCCCGTCTCGTCGTACCGTGCCAGCGCCCCTTTTGGCGTGGTGGTGCGCGGATTCACCTCGAGCACTTCGACTGCACGCCGCACCGCAAAGCCAGACATCAGCGCTAGCCCCAGGTTGCGCACGCTCTCGCCCACGCGGGAAGACCAGGCCTGCTGGCCCTGCTCAACACGCGCATAGTCGATCTGTGAATCGTCAAACTCGAGCGAAAGGGGCTCGGTCAGATCAGAGCATGGAGCGCTGCTGCTCTCCTTGGCGCGGCGCACCCAATCCCGTACTTCCTCCACCGTCGGCGTGGCTTCCGTCGTCCCGAGGCTGCTCTTGGGAATGACGCGGACAATCTTCTTGCCGGCGGCCACGCCGTATAAAAGCGGCTTGCCGTCGGGCGCACTCGCCACCACGTCGAGCATCGGGTCTCCTATGAAGTGGCCCTCGCTAATTATCTGACCCCACGGCCCTTCTGGCTTGAACGGCGGTTCTTGCAGCGTGTCGTACTGCCGCCACGCTGCAATGGACTCGGCAGAGTATGTCGGCAGGCGAGGCACAGTATTCCTCAGCGAAGCGCGTGCGGTCCTCTTCGGCTGTAGCGCCACAGGGGCATCTGCACCATCGTCGAACGCGCTGGCATCGGTCGCTTCCAAAATCGGCGGAACGGACATCTGCGACGCACGATGCCGCAGGAATCCGCGGCCAGCTGTGACCCGAATGGCGCCCAGCTCGGCAATGCCGCCCGCCAGCACCAGGAGCCCGGTGGCGGAGCGCAGCGACCACATATACTGCGATGGTACCGAGGGGTTCGAGAAGATGCTGGGCGCCGCTTTGCGGAAGTTGCGCATTTACGAATCGCGGGCGGGCGCCGGGTTTGGCTTTCTTTTCCCTACGTCTTAGGCACAACAACACTGGGCACGGAGAGGAAAATTCTTTTTGTCGAAGAAAGGAGAATTCTTTTTTCTGAAAGCCTCGGGGTGTTGTGGGCAGCCACACTTCTCTGCACACTCGCCCGGGCGGCGCGCCTTCGGCAGCAACAAATCATACATGCACCTCATGCCGCTCGCGCCCGCGCTCACCCAGTCTACTCCTCAACGCACAGCCGTCATCGGCGGCGGCATTGCCGGCCTGGCGTGCGCCCGCCGGCTGCAGCAGCTCGGCCACGAGGCCGTTTGCTTCGACACGGGGAAGCACGCTCCTGGCGGGCGCTGCTCCTCACGCACCTGGCCTGGCGGAGCGACGGTGGATCATGCCGCTCAGTACGCGACCGCCCGCTCGGCCAGCTTCAGCGCTCTGATGAAGGAGCTGGAGACCGAGGGGCTGGTCAAGCAGTGGCCGGCACGAGTTGTTGCCCTGGAAGGAGGCGCTGCTGCTGTGCCAGTCGAGGGCGACGCCGTGCGCTACGTGGGCGCGGACGGCATGGGCGGCATCGCGGCGGCGCTGGCGCGCGGCCTCGACGTGCGTCAGGACGTGTGGGTGCCGCCCAACGGAGGCATCACGTACGAGAGCGACGGGATGTGGCGTCTGCGGCTGCCCAGTGGCGCGGGCGACGACTGTCGCTTCGACGCGGTCGTGATTGCGCACAATGGAAAATGCGCGGAGCGGCTGACCTCGAGCGTGCCGGCGCGCGACGTGCACTCGCTCCTCCGCACTCGCTTTGCCGCTTCGCTGCCCGGCGGAGGGCGCGAGGGCGGCGGCGTCTTCACGCTGAACTCTGTCTACTCGCTGGCGTTCGAGGCGCCGGCCGGGGTGATGCCCTCCGACTTCGACGCGGCGGAGGTGCGCGGCGGCCCGCTGCGCTGGCTGGCAAACAATGCCGCAAAGTACGCTCCGGCCGACGGGGGCGGCGAGGTTTGGACCGCCCTGAGCACCGGCGCGTTCGGCAAGGCGCACAAGGTGCCGCAGGAGCAGCTGGCCGGGACTGAGGCGGAGGCGGAGGTGACGGCGAAGCTCCTCCGCGCGGTCGAGGCCGCCGTCGGGCTCGAGCCAGAGGCGCTCAAGCCCCTCCGCACCAGGCTGCAGCTGTGGGGTGCCGCGCTGCCTCTCTGCAGGTGGGACGACCCTTACGTCTGGGGTGCGCCTCCACCGCCGCCACCGCCGCCGCGCCGCCGCCGCCGCCACTGCCGCCGCCACTGCCGCCGCCGCTGACGACCCCTTTTCGTCGCCCCGCGGGCTCACGTCCCCACCCCGCCCCTGCTGGTGGCAGACGCGGAGCACCGCATCGGCATCGCAGGCGACTGGTGCGCCGCCTCCGCCGAGCACGCGGCCACTGTCGAGGGCGCCTTCTCTCGAGGCGCTGCCCCCGTCCCCCGAGCCTTCTCCCGGAGCCTTCTCGGAGCTCTCCTAGGCGCCTTCCTCTCGGGCGAGGCGCTGGCCAACCACCTCGCCGCCACGCCAGCACAGCCCGCCGGCCTCAGCCTCGGCGCAGACGGCAGCAGGTTCGTGCCCATCGAAGGGGCATTCGGCGGCGCCCCTGGCCAGTCGTCGTGGGTGCAGCCGGCAGAGGCCGGCGGCGGGCGCGGCGGAGGGTGTGGCGGCGGCGGGCGCGGTGGCGGCGGAGGGGGAGGCAAGCGGTACTTTGCGCAGCGGCTGTTTGTGCACAATTTGCCTTATGAGTGGGGCGAGGCGAGGCTGGTGGACGAGATCGAGGCTTGCGCCGGGCGGCGCTCCGTCTCGGCGGCGCAGGTCCTCACCTCGGCGGACGGCCTCTCGCGCGGCATGGCGAAGGTGCGGATGGAGACGGCGGAGGCGGCCTCGGAGGCGGTGCGCTCCCTCGACGGCAAGACGTTGGGCGGGCGGGCTCTGCGGGTCAGCCTGGAGGAGCGGAGGGACGGCGGCGGCGGCGGCGTTGGGCGCGGCGGCGGGCGCGGGCGCGGGAACGGCGGCGGCCGCGCTGGCCGCCGCGGCGGACGCGCGTGAGTTGAGTGGGCGGGAGTCAGAGCCCCACGCACCCGACGCGCGATCCTTTTCTCTTTTTTACTCGCAAAACCACACGCCGCCGGTTCTGGCTGCGGGCTACCACGAGAGTGCAGAGTAGAGAGGGCGCTCCTTTTCGTTTTCGCGTTCTTTTTTCTGCGTGGGGGGCCGACAGATTCCGCCCAGCCCACAGCTCCCCAGCCGCGCGCCGCCCCCGCGCGGGCGCGCGCGGTCTCCTTACTCAGTAAGTGGCTCTTACGAACATACACGAAGGGGGACTGCTAACTAACAGTTTTTATTGTTTCTTTAATTCCTTGGAGTGGTGTACCTGTGCACGGGCGGGGACCTGTTCCTTTTTACCCATCTCCTAGTAGAGGTGTCCGTTTTCTTAGTTTAATATTATTTATTACCTGTGTTAGTGCCAGTGTTAAGTTGCTTGGTGGTGTTCAATGGCCGGATCCAACGAGAAGTGGTACGCTTCGAAGTCGCTTTGGTACCAAGATTGCACCTTCTTCAGCGAGGCGTGGTCGTACCAGTCTGCGAGCGATGGCGCATCCGTTTTGTTGGAGGAGCAGCTCGTGATGCAGTGCCGCTGGTCTTTTCCGGTTCCGAACTCGATCTCCTGCGGCACTCGTCCGCCTCCGACACCGGCAGGGTAGCCGACACCGAGCAGTGCTGTCCGAAGGTCCGCCGCGAGTGAACTTGTGTGGCCGATAAACTTCACCGGGTGGCACGCCAAGAGGGCAGTTTGTGGCAGAACGGGCGGGCAGTCCTGCGCGTGCAGCCAAGCTCTGAAGCGGCAGATTGGGTCCTTGTCGGGGAATGCCTCGGTGGGCGCCTGGAGGATTTTCCAGAATCCCGCATTCGACACGACCCTCTTGTACGGGTTGGTCACAAAGGCAAACGCATGCGTTACTCCCGGCGAAGGCAGTGCCGTGTGGTGATGCTGGCAGGTGGCGTTGGTCACAATGCCTTTGGTGTAGAGGTATCGGAGGACGGTGCCTGTGCCAGTATGCTGCGGCTGCACGTATGTCCAGTGGATGCCCGTCGGCGACGTCCCTTGGCAGCCGGGCAAGTAGGAGTACACGCCGAGAGCCTCGCCCACATAGCCGCCAGATCTGCAGTGGCCGCGACGCGCGACGAGCCTGCGTGCAAGCCTGCGTGCATCCCCGCTGCAAGGTGCAGCGACCCTGGCCTCGGCTGCACGCCGGGGGAGTATGCAGCGTCTACCCCCCCCACGTTTCGAGCCCGCCGTGAGCCGAGTCTCGGGCGCTGTCTTGGGCGTGGGCGCGCCCTCACCCGCGCCGGGAGCAACCAGACCTGCCTGCTGCTCAAAGAGACGCGCCGCGTGCTTGTAGACAGCCACGTCGCTTTGCAGCTTCCCTTCAACCTGCATGCAGACACACTCGTTAGAAGGCGCGCCTCAGCGGGTGCACTGAGTTGCAGCGCGCTCGCCTTGGTCCACAGGGGGGTGCCCTCGACGAGTCTGGTGCGGTTGTCGGCAGCCTTCGCTGCCTGGTTCCAAGCACCGTCACCAGTCGTGAACCTGGCTCGCAGACCCGGGCTCCCCGTGTGCGGCAGGTTGAAGTAAGTCTCAAAGCGCGTCAACGACTCGGGCAAGCGGTCGAAGAGCCCAACCAGGCAAAAGCGGCTGAGCGTGCGCTTGGCTTCCGCGAGCAGGCGTTTGGAGCCGAGCGCGTCTGCCATCGCCCACTTCTCGGGCGGGAGTGCAAGCGCAGTGGTAAGCCACCGCGATTCAAATGTGCTAGATTCGATGTAGGCTTCGAACTTCGAAGGTATCTTGCCGTAGGTTGGCTCCCAGGTGGCGGTCTGGAGGTAGTTGAAGAGCGACACCACCCGCGTCACGGGTTGTCGAAATACGGCGAACAAGCGGCAGCGCACCGTCTTGAGGAGCGGCAGGTTAATGAAGGGGAGGTCGGTCATGATGGCCAGCTTCGCGCCGCCGGACTGCTCAGCGGCTGCCGCCACCTCTGCAGCGGTGATCTCAGTTGGCTCATGCACGACCCATGGCGAGTCCTCACCGGCCACCTTGCCGCCAGCCTTGACACGCTTCCAGGTGGCCTCGGTCGGACTGGCCTGCTCGTGGATCAAGATGGTTTTGTTATACAGGAAAACGAGCAATGCCTCCATCGCTGTCCCAGCCGCCTTCGGGATGTGCCAAAACATGGGCAGACTGGGGAGGCTGGTCGGCTCTCGCAACATGAGCAGATTGTCGAGCGTTGCTGCCGAGGGCGGGCTGGCGCTACACGTGCCGGACGGAGCGCACCACGGCTCGCCAGCGAGCTGCTTCCAGCAGTCAGCGCAAGTCCATTCCATCGACTCGCGGTCCTTCTTGCGGCACAGCTGGCCTCCGTTGGGTCCGACCTCGCGTGGCCAACCCTCAGGGCATCCACGCATAGTCTCAAAGCTCGCGCTGCTTGCGACGCATTGGGCGGCGACTACGATGAGCAAGCGCGATGGCCGTACCTGCACACGGTTCGCGGACGGCAAGGCTGCATTGGTGCGGTGCTGCATATGGGCATCCCCCCTCCCACCCCGGCCCACTTGTGGTGGGACGGCCGCGAGGTGGCATGAAGGTTGCAGCGAGAAGCGGCGAGAGACTGCGAAAAGAGATACGAAGAGGCAGACTCCCCAGGGTGGGCGACGGCTAGCGCATCACACTCTCCTCTCCTTAAAATCCCTGTGTGGTGGCGGCGTGCCGTTCTCCCATCCCTCCCTTGGGTTGTGTGTTTTCTTTCTTTCTTTCACTGCACGTTTCGAGCCCGCCGTGAGCCGAGTCTCGGGCGCTGTCTTGGGCGTGGGCGCGCCCTCACCCGCGCCGGGAGCAACCAGACCTGCCTGCTGCTCAAAGAGACGCGCCGCGTGCTTGTAGACAGCCACGTCGCTTTGCAGCTTCCCTTCAACCTGCATGCAGACACACTCGTTAGAAGGCGCGCCTCAGCGGGTGCACTGAGTTGCAGCGCGCTCGCCTTGGTCCACAGGGGGGTGCCCTCGACGAGTCTGGTGCGGTTGTCGGCAGCCTTCGCTGCCTGGTTCCAAGCACCGTCACCAGTCGTGAACCTGGCTCGCAGACCCGGGCTCCCCGTGTGCGGCAGGTTGAAGTAAGTCTCAAAGCGCGTCAACGACTCGGGCAAGCGGTCGAAGAGCCCAACCAGGCAAAAGCGGCTGAGCGTGCGCTTGGCTTCCGCGAGCAGGCGTTTGGAGCCGAGCGCGTCTGCCATCGCCCACTTCTCGGGCGGGAGTGCAAGCGCAGTGGTAAGCCACCGCGATTCAAATGTGCTAGATTCGATGTAGGCTTCGAACTTCGAAGGTATCTTGCCGTAGGTTGGCTCCCAGGTGGCGGTCTGGAGGTAGTTGAAGAGCGACACCACCCGCGTCACGGGTTGTCGAAATACGGCGAACAAGCGGCAGCGCACCGTCTTGAGGAGCGGCAGGTTAATGAAGGGGAGGTCGGTCATGATGGCCAGCTTCGCGCCGCCGGACTGCTCAGCGGCTGCCGCCACCTCTGCAGCGGTGATCTCAGTTGGCTCATGCACGACCCATGGCGAGTCCTCACCGGCCACCTTGCCGCCAGCCTTGACACGCTTCCAGGTGGCCTCGGTCGGACTGGCCTGCTCGTGGATCAAGATGGTTTTGTTATACAGGAAAACGAGCAATGCCTCCATCGCTGTCCCAGCCGCCTTCGGGATGTGCCAAAACATGGGCAGACTGGGGAGGCTGGTCGGCTCTCGCAACATGAGCAGATTGTCGAGCGTTGCTGCCGAGGGCGGGCTGGCGCTACACGTGCCGGACGGAGCGCACCACGGCTCGCCAGCGAGCTGCTTCCAGCAGTCAGCGCAAGTCCATTCCATCGACTCGCGGTCCTTCTTGCGGCACAGCTGGCCTCCGTTGGGTCCGACCTCGCGTGGCCAACCCTCAGGGCATCCACGCATAGTCTCAGGCGTAAGCTCCCAGGCCGGCGCCAAAAGACGACGCCTGATCAAGGTACAATGTGAGGCGCAACGCGGTCCGCCTCTCGCCAGGCCTCGCGCGGGCGGAGAAACAACACCGAGCGTGTAGTTCCCAGCGTCGCCATCAAACCTCACGCGGAACAACCCAACCCGACCCAACCCAACCCAACCCAACAACCCACCCAACCCAAAAAGCAGGATTCTGAAGTTGGGCCCTCGCGCTCCGGGTTTCCCCTAGACGAGCGCCGGACGATAGTACCGCCTCTGTTCGCCCTGTGCATGTCAGGCCAGGCTGCAGCAGGGCACTACCAACGTGCTGCCCTGTTGCAGCCTGACTTTGCCCACTGTGCACAGTCGCCAGAGCACCACCACCGCCCGGCATCGTGTCACGGCGAGCTCCTTCTGCGCCCGCTCGCGAGGCTCTCGCGCTGGCACACTTTGGCCATCTGCTGCTCGCGTTCGGCGAGCTCTTCTCCGCACTCCTGCCACGGTGCCGTCACCACACACCTTCTGGCTGGCCTGAGCCGCGCGGGGTCGCCGGCGGGGGCAACATATCGACCTCTCTCTCTGGTGCACCACGGGCCGCAACGGCCTGCGAGCAGCGTGCGCGAGGAGGCAGTGTGCCGGCACAGTCGAGCCGGAGCATCGGGTTCTTGATGCTTCTGGGGTCAAGTTTGACCTTATGCGGCCTAATCTGCAACAATAATGCTATGCTCTCACCCAGCCTTTTGAGATATGATCCCTCAAAGTCGAATTTTCGTTTACTGGTGACCATAGTACCGTTTGTCTTGTTTGCGTTTCTTCAAACGAATCCTTTAAAGTCTCGACAATCACTCAGCTGCTTATGTGGCACCGCAGAGGCTCCCTTGGGGATGCCTGAGGCCACCCCAACCACACACTAAGCCGTACGTAGACGAATTTATCGCTACTTTTTTCGTTTACCCACATTATGCGAGTATCTGCCCCTTCTCCTGGCACCGCCCACGGCGCCTCTCTCGCAAAGCCCAGCGGGGCGGCGCGGCTGCAGCGGCAAACCGGCGCCTGTATGGACACTTGCGGCGGGCGCGGGCAATGTCGGGGCGCTGCAGCATCACTTTAGCTGAGCAGTCAAGCTACGCGCCGTGCATCCTCGGGCGGAGCTTCGGCTGCACAAATGCCGCCGAGCGCTCGCCGTCCGTGTGGGTTCGCGGATGCCGAGGCCGGTTCCTGCTGCGCGGCTGCAGTGGCAAGGACGAGACCAGCGGCAAGGATGAGACCAGCATGATCTGGTGCGGCTATCCTCCAGGTGCATCGAGCTACAACTGTAGCTGCGACGGCCGCTCCACGGCCAGCTGGCCACGTGCGCCGCACCTGCGCAGCCGAGCCGATGCGCGAGCTGCAGCGCGGCACGCGATCAACCAGGCCCCGTCGCCGAAGGCGCTCCTATTCGTGCACTTTGCCAAGTGTGGCGGCACGGCCGTCCGAGACTACCTGCTGGGGCACAGCAAGCGGGCCGGTTTCACCTTCCTGGACTACGCGCACGCCGCGGAGTTTCTGAGCCTGCACCGCGACGCGCTCGCATGGGGCGGGTCCAACAACAAGAAGGGCGACAGGGTGCTGCCCCGCGCGACGCAGTGGAACTTGTCGTCCTTCGCGGTGGAGTTCCATCACTACGCCGAGAACCATTACTGGCTCGGCGTCCTGCCGCGCCTGGGCGCGCTGCGCCGTCGGTATGCCGCCGCGGGGGGCGCACTGGTCACCTTTGCGCTCATTCGCGACCCGGCTGCGCACATGCTGTCGTGGTATCGAATGTGGCCGCCTCGGCGCAACCATCGCACGGCGCTCGTGCCGTTGAGCGAGTGGCTTCCGCTTGCTGCCGGCCTCACGACGCGCATGGCGGCGACGGGCGCGTACATCACAAAGAACCACAACAAGTTCACCAACAGCAGCTACAACCTGCCTGCCACGAGCGTGGCGGCTGGCTGGCGATCGACGCACGCCTCGAGCGTCCCATTCCAGTGTCCGCACCAGATGACCCGGCTGGCCGCCTCGCGTCTGGCGTCGATTGATATTCTCGGCGACGTGGCGAACTTGACGGCAAACATGCGCCGCGCCATGGCGTGCATGGGCTGGCCCACCCCCCGGCATGTGCCGCACGTCAGCCTGAGCAACCACCCCAGGCACGTCATGTTCGAGCAGACCAAGAGGGCAACGGTGGCTGCGCTGCACGACACCGCGTCCAGGCTGCTGCTCGCTGACGCTGCACGTTGCGACCTCCGCACGTACGCGACGCTGTGGCGCATGAAAAGGATTGCGGCCACCGGGCCGTTTGGATTCCGCGAGCGCTGCCCAAGGCGAGCAGCGCGCCACGCCGCGCCGGCCGCGAACGATATCGACCCCGGCTCCGCCCCCAGCACTCTTCCCGCACTTCTCTCCCAGGAGCGGCCTGCCGAGGAGCTCACCGCCGCCGTTACAACTGCGGCCGCGGCCGCTGCCGATGCACAGCAAATCTACTAGTCATAGCTACTGGTAGCTAGGTTATCTGTCGGTAGTATCTCTGTCTCAGCTTTTAAGAACCCCAGGCTAAACTGCCACCAGCCGCTTGGAAACCTTAAGGGGCAAAGTCGGCTTTCCCACAAAAAGGCCCTCGTGTTTTCTCGTGTTTCATGCACACTCGGACACAGCCGAGCCTCAGGCGTCCAAGTCGGGGGCGGTGGGGTAGACACGGCGCCGGAGGCTTGGCCCGGGGGCGAAGTGAGGGGCGGCGAGGGCTATCGCGAGCACCAAGGCGACTTGCGGGAATCACTGCTGCACACCAGTGGCGCCCAGTCCGACGGCCTGACGGCGACTCATGGACTTTTCACGGGGGGGGAGGCTGCCCACGTGTTGCGTGTGACCTATGCGCGTGTAGCGGTTGCCGCATCGCCAGTGTTGAAGTGAATGTTGAAGTTATCTTTCGCTGGGGGCAGCCCGGCAAGGCTACTGCGAGGCCGCAGCAGCAACACACAAATACGCCCGCCGGGGACCGATCGGCCTAGACGGCTAGCGCATGACCAGGGGAGCTGGCAGACGGTCCTCACGGACCAAGACACATAGCTGAGAGGGCACCTCCGACGCTCAGCCACCAGTAGCAGTATATCTCTCAGCTGAGCCTGGAGTTGAGGCTCGGGCCGTCACGGGAGGGGAGCACGGTTTCATCGGAACTGTCGCGCAGACACGAGCGGCAGCACGCGCCAGCGCGGTGGCAGGGGTCGAGTTGCGATCGCCTATGCGTTGAACAGAGGAGTACTGGCTCCTCTCTGCCTAGAGACTGCAGTGGCAGTGTGGAGCCGCAGCATGCCGCCCGCTCAGACCAGCCGCAGTGACTGCGCCGCGAGCGCCGTGAGCGTGTCCAGGCTGACAGACAGGCGCAGGCAGCGAGGGCCGAGCGCAGGCGCAGCGGCGCACGCAGCGAGGCACCTGTCAAGCAAGATCCGCACGCCGGGAGCGTCGCTCGGCGTGGGTTCGTTCAATTGAGGCGCGCCAGGGGAAGATTCCTGATTCTTTTTTATTCTTTTGTTTAAACTCTTTTATCGATTGACTAGGACAATGTCTTTTTCTTGTAGTTTGGTTTGTAGTTTGGCGCCGCGCCTTTAGAATACATAGAGAAACCAAACTACCAACCAAACTACAGAAAAAGGATATAGGGGCTATGAGACATGTAATAAAGAAAAAAGATCGGCTTTTCCTTCCCCTCTTCACGCCTCCACAGGCCAAAGTTGGACCCGCGCGAGATCGCCCCCTCGCGCCGTCCGTCGGGCCCGAGCTGTATGTCCGTGCCAGAGGCCTCTCCCGCCCATCGATCGCCTCTGGGCTGACTCGTGCGAGGCTGCGAGCGGTTCTCCGTGTATCGATGGTGGCCAGTTGCCGGCACTGGTTTGCCGGAGGCTGCAGCACACGATGGCTGCGACGCGACAGATACCCCTCGGTGCTGCTGAGCGGGTGCCCGACGCGTGCGCGTGGACGGAATCCGACCCGCGAGGAACCATTCGAGCCGTTGGTAGCGCTCCACCTCCGACCGGACACGTCATCTCTGGCCCTGCGTTGAGGCTGCTGCGCACGCATACCGCCAGGGTGCTCACCACGCAGATGCCAGAGACGCGCCGATCGCGGCTGCCTCGACTGCACACGTGTCCACAGACCTCTCCGGTTGACCACTCGGAGATCGGCAGGGCGCGAATTCGCATTTCGGTTCTTCCTCAGAGACAGAAGGCCCACTCGGCATGCTGCGAGACAACGCGAACATGTACATGTGGCATAAAAGTGCACTTCCTGCCACAGAGAGTCACTCGGTGCAGCCGCGCAGCGGGCTCGTGGCATCGCCCGGTCCGTGTGGAGTGCACGAGGTGCTCGGCGACGGGTGCAGCCCTGATGCGAGCCGTGCTGGCATGCTCACGCTGTGCGCCAAAGGCTCGCCACCGCCACTGATCCGCAACGCGATTGTGGCCCTGGTAGGGTGGCTTCCTCGATGGCTTGTGACCACGGCGAGCGAACATGTAGCCAGCCCGACGCTGACTTGGCTCACGGGACCGACAAAGCAGCTATCGCGCAGCCGCCCGTCGCTACACGTAGACAGTGAACACTGGATACGTCCAACGGCGTCCAACTTGGTAAAATTCGGTCCAGCTGATTAACCCTGGTAGGTGGACAAAAATGTGCGTTTTTTGGCCTCCCCTTCCTAACATTAGCCGGCCAAAATGTACTCTGACCGGTTAATATTAGGGAGGGGGGGGCGGTCGGGTGTCAGACCTAGCGCAGGCGTGCGAGACTGACGTATTTTGGACAATCCACCTACCAGGGTTAAGAAACCCAGGCTGTGGCTGGGCCGAGCGATGTTGATTGATCTCTCGGTGAGCGGGGTGCCGAGCCGGGCCTCGGGGTGGCGGGCGTGCGGGCGGCACCCCGAAAGCAGAAAACAGAAAACAAAGGCCGGAGATTTTGGGAGTAGAAACGATACGCCTGAGGAGGCCCAGAGGGGGCCAGGGGGCCAAGGAGGCGGCGCGGGGAAGCATAGAGGTGCGAGAGCGGGAAGGATGGCGCTTACAGCTTTAGGATCGGCTTCGTGAACCGCAAGCAAGGGTTTCCAGGAAGGTTTTAGATCGAGTGGTGCGGGCCGCGGGGCCCGTGTGTGCCGGTCCGGCTGGACCGAGAGGTGGGTAGCAGGAGTTAGGTACATTACAACAGGAGTTCGGTAAGAGGAAAAGGGCTCCCTAACTCAAGCTACCTTACCTTAAGTTCGGTACCAGACGGTACGGTGCGGTCCCGGTATGGAGCGTTAAGGCTCGGATGGTACGGTACGGTACGCGGTGCGCTCGGCGCGATGCGGGACTAAGTTAGGCGCGGAGGGATAGGAGTCCGGCCAACGATGTGAGTGTGTCCTAACTCTGTCCAGCTGGACTAAGTTCGGCGGGAGACGGTATCCGCGGACGGCAGCGTCTGGAGCTGGGGCTGCGACGGGCAGGGCAAGCTGGGACACGGCGACGATGACGACCGGCGTTCAGCTCACTTGCCCACCCCCGCGATCTCGCCGACGATCTGGTTGGGCAGCCGCGTGGTCCACACGTCGCTCACGCCGCCGCGCTCGACCATCTGCTGGCGCAGTAGCCGGTAGCGCAGCTCGGTGATGTGCTTCTGCGCGTAGGCCCACACCATGATGCGCTCGCGCCCGTCGGCGGGCGGCGAGGCGCGCGTGTGCATCACGCGGTGGTTGTTGAGCACGATGCACGTGTGCTCGGGCCACTCGACGGGCACGACGAAGCGCGGGTCCTCGAGCATGCCCAGCCACGTGGTGTAGGCGCCCATGATGTCGTGGTACACGTCGTAGGGGATGGCGCACACGCCGCGCTTGATCTCCGAGTGCGCGACGCGGCGCACGACCCCGCCGTCGTCGAGCTCGAGGATGGGGTGCGTGTGGCAGTCCTCGAAGACGCCGTCGTGCAGCGAGCCGAGGTGGCAGTAGTCGCCGTTGGCGTCGTAGTGCACGGTGCGCAGCGAGTGCGTCAGCGGCACGCTCGAGAGCAGCTGGAAGGCCGCGGGGTCGCTCGTCCGCAGTTCCTCCGCGACGGCCACGCCGTCGACGACCGAGGTGCGCACGCTCGCCTGCGCCTGGTACATGAACTGCAGGTAGCCGGGCACGTCGTCGATGAAGGCGTGGTCTGTGTGCATAGAGAGCGGGTGGGCGAAGTTGTAGTCGGCCAGGTGGTCCTTGGCGCGGCTCGTCGCCATCTGCTCGCGCATCACGCCCCACGCCGTGCGCCGGCGCGGGTGCGAGTAGAGCTTGCCGACGAGCCGCTGGGCGAGCGCCCTCACCGGCTCGCCAACCGCGTCGAGGTCGAAGGCGCTCGGCGCGTCGCAGCCGTGCACCACCGCCACGCCGTCGACGGCCATCGTCTCGAGCAGCCGCGCGGCGCACGCGTCGCTGCGCGTGATCTCGGACGCGTCGAACTGCGCGACCTCGTGGCCGGCCCGCCACAGCCGGCGCTCGAGGCCCTCGAGCAGGTAGCCCGCGCCGTCGACGGTGCGCCGCGGCGAGGCCTGGTCGAGCGCCTCGCCCACGTACGGCGCGCACGCGTGCAGCCAGCCCGCGTCGAAGCGCTCCAGCTCCATTGCCTCCTCCCCCGCCGCCGCCGTGCCCGCCGCGCCCGTCGTACCCATCCCTCCGTTGCTAGTCCCTTCTCCAAAGTCGACCAGCACCGCCGAGCCGTCGGCCGCCGGCCGCGCCGCCGCGACGGTCGCGCGCGCGGCGCCGCGCACGTGCCGCGCCGAGCGGCGCACGTAGCTCGCGTTGAAGGCGTTGGGGCTCGAGTCGCGCAGCCAGCCGGCGTGCAGCTTGTACTTGCGGCCGTCGCAGAAGGCCAGCTCGAGCTGCGCGCCGCCGTTGCTCACGCGCACCTCCCTGACGCGCGGGCTGCCCGCCGCTTCCGTGCCCGCCGCCGTCTCGGCGGAGCAGCAACCATCGTCCTCGCCGCCGCTCGTCGCGGTCGCCGCTGTGGTTGCCGTCGCCGGCGTCGTCGTCCCTGCGCTCTCCTTCGGCACGGCGGAGCCCGAGAGGCCGTACCCGTCGTAGCGCGGCGCCGCCTCCCGCGCCGCCTCCCACGCCTCCTCCCACGCGGCCACCACGGGCGGCGGCAGCGGCCCCGCCTGGCACGCCCGCAGGTTGGCCTCGAGCTGCGCGACGGAGGAGGCGCCGAGGATCACGCCGTCGCCACCCACGCCGCTGCCGATGCAACCATGGCGATGAGCCGTCCCGCGCAGCATTGAGTGGTGCGAGAGCCAGCGGATGGCCGCCTCCGCCATCGGCAGCGGCGCGCCCGAAGTGCCCGCCTCGTACTGCTCGCACGCGGATCGCACGGCGTCGAGGGCACTGAAGAGCTCGCGCTTCCAGTAGCGCTCCTGGTAGAAGGCGTTGTTGTCGAAGCGGCCGCCGCCGCCGCCGCCCGGCGACCCGCCGCCGCCGCCAGTCTCGCCGCCCAGGTCGTGCAGGCGGTGCTTGCCGGTGAGCAGCCCGCCCGCGAGCGGGTTGAAGGCGTAAAAGTCCATGCCCAGCTCGCGCAGCAGCGGCATCAGCTCGGCCTCGGCGCCGCGCGCCAGCGCGTTGTACATGCCCTGGTACACCGACGGCGTCACCCAGCCGCGCCGAGCCATCGTCTCATGGATGAGCTGCACCTCGCCCGCCGAATAGTTGGAGAGGCCGAGCCGCGCGAAGCGGCCGCGCTCGTACTGCCGCTGCACCGCCGCGAGCGTCTCGTCGAGGGGCGTCGCGTTGTCGGGCCAGTGCAGATAGAAGGTGTCGACGTGGCCGCCACCGCCCTTGCTGCCGCCGTTGCCGCCGTCGCCGCCCGGCGTCGCCTCCGCCCCGCCCGTCAGACGCAGCGCGGCTAGCGAGGCGTCGAGCTGTTCCGTCAGACGATGCGCGCTCAGCCCGCCCGTGCCGTCGTCGCCCGCGTCGCCCGCCGGGTTGGCCTTCGTCGCGAGGCGGAGCGGCGCGCGCTGCTCCGGCGGCAGCATGTCGATCGCGTCGGCGAGGATCACTTCGGTCTGGCCGCCCGCGTACATGCGCGCCGTGTCGACCTCGACCCCGCCCGTCGCGGCGAAGCTCTTCAGCATGCCCGCCGCCACGGGCGCGTCGACCACCCGCGAGGCCTGATCCCAGCCAAAGGTCATTGTGCCCAGCACCGGCTGCGGAGGGAGCGGCGTGCTTGCGTCGTCTTCCGCCGCCAATGTCGTCTCTTGCAGCTCCTCTGCCGCCGCCATCGTCGGAGCCGTCGCGGACGCCTCGGCGTCCCACGCGCGATTCACCTCGAGCAAGATCGGCCCTCCACCACCGCCACCGCCGCCCACCGCCTCGCCGCCGCCGCCCTCCCCGAGCAGCGCGCGCACGCGCGGCGACGCGAGCGCCGCCTCGACCGACGCGCCGTCCTCCGCGCGCACGTGCTCGATGCCGTAGGCCTCGCACAGCCTCGCGAGGTCGGGCCGCGGCACCGTCGTCGCGAAGTCGGGCAGCGACCGGCGGATCTCGCCGTACGAGCCGTCGTTCCAGCAGACGAGCAGCAGCGGCAGCCTCTCCTCGGCGGCGACCGCCAGATCCTGCACGCTCATCTGCAGCCCGCCATCGCCGACGAGCAGCGCGACCGGCCCGCCGCCGCCGTGGAGCCGCCGGCCGAGGCATGCGCCAACGGCGGCGGGCAGGCCGTAGCCGAGCGCCGTCGTGCCCACCGGGTAGAGGAAGGAGGAGGGCCGGTGCGCGGGGTACATCGACAGCGCCGTGTAGCCGAGGCGGCAGACGTCGCTCACGAGCGGCGTGTCGTCGGGCAGCGCCGCGCGCAGGCCAGCGAGCGTCTGTAGCATGGCCTGGCCGCCGCCGGCCGCGTCCTCAAAGTCCCACATCAGCGTCTGCGAGAGCGCGGACGGCGCGTCGGATGCGGCCTTGGCCGCGGCGACGGCGCGTGCGGCGTGGGTGGTGGCGGTGGTGGCGGCGGTGGTGGTGGTGCCGCGCCGCTACTACTGCTGCTGTCGGAGCCGATGGCGTCGAGCAGGGCGTGGCACGCGTCGCTGGCGTCGGCGAGGACGGCGCGGCCGCCGTGGGCCTCCACGCCGCCCTGCGCGAGCGCGCGCGCGTCGATGTCGACGTGCGTCGCGCGCCCCTCCGCCAGCGCGGGCAGCGGCACCTCCTCCGCGTGCTGGAATTGCCAGTAGTCGGTCGGCGAGAGCTGCGTGCCGAGGAGCAGCACGTGGTCGGCGCCGGCGAGGAGCGCGTCGCGCGTCGGCGGGTGGTGCAGCCGCGCGCCCGCCGCGAGCGGGTGGCGCTCGTCGAGCGCGCCTTTGCCCGCGACCGTCGAGAGCACCGGCGCGTCGAGCGCCTCGGCGAGCTTCGTCAGCGACGACGACGCGCCGCGCGCGCCGCCGCCCACGACGATGACGGGCCGCTCGGCGCGGCGGAGCGCGGCGGCCGCGTCCTGGAGCGACGCGAGGCTCTCGGCGGAGAGCGGGCCGACGCGCTGGCCGCTTTCTGCGAGGTCGACGGCGGCAGCGGCCGCGTTGATGGCGTCGGTGGTGGCGATGCCGCCGTTGTCCGCGGCGAGCACGTCGATGGGGATCGAGAGGTGTACAGGGCCCGGGCGGCCGCCGCGCGCGAGCGCGCAGGCCTCGGTGAGCGCCGCCTCGATGTCCGTCACGCTCGTGATGAGCAGCGAGCGCTTGCTCACCGCGGCCGCGACGTCGTCGCAGCGCGGCACGAAGTGAGAGTACTGGCGCTGCGGCTTGGAGGCCCAGAAGGACGGCACCTCGGAGGAAATGACGAGCATGGGCACCGAGTCGGCGAGCGCCGCGGCCATCGGCGTCAGCGTGTTGGTCAGGCCGATGCCCGTCACGACGCACACGGCCGCGAGCTCTCCGGTGGCACGTGCGTAGCCATCAGCAGCATAGCCGGCACCCGCCTCGTGCCGCGTGGTGACGGTGGAGATGCGCCCGTCGAGCGCCTGCAGTCCGCGGTAGATGGGCACCGTGTGCGTGCCGGGGATGCCGAAGACGGCACGCACGTTGTTGCGCAGGAGTGCGCGCGCCACAGACGACATGATTCGTCGTCAGCGCGAGAGCTTTGGCACGGCGTCTCGCCACCCCCAAAGCGAGTATGACTGAGCGTGATTTCAGCATGGGCCTCGCGGGGCCGCGTCCCAGGACGCCTACCGCGTCCTTTCGAAATCCTGACACGCCCGTGTGTTTCTTTTTGCTTGAGCGGCAAGAAGAAATTCTGCAAAAACCCGGCCGGCCCCTGCCCCTACCTACCTGCCTACCTACCTACCTACCCTACTTATGGGAAACTAAAAAAGAAATCAAAGGTGGGTGAAGGGGGAGAATTATACCAACTAAAATGATGGTTGGTGGTACTCTCCTGCAACCACAGTCCTTCCTGTGACATGGCAGGCCACTCTCAAGCCCTACAAGCACCACCACCAGATCTAGAATCTGAGAGAAGAGATCTCTCTCTCTCTCTCCAGATCTCCCATTGGGGAGGGTTGACATCGTGATTTCCGCGGAAAAATTCTTTTTCTGCTGTGAAAATTCCAGCGTGAAGAGAGGGGAAAACCCGACGGGAGGGCCCAGACCTACCCTACCTACCCCGGCATGAGTTCCGCCCAAGCAAAAAGAATACACACCCGACACGCGCGTCATTTTGTACCTTCCCCCCCTGTCTACCGCCTAGTTCGTGGGGACCCCCCGCCGGTCGGTGGTCTGCCCCCGAGGTGGACCGGACCCCCCCTCCGGTCGGTCGCTCTTTCGGCGGCGGGAGGTGTGACGACCGACCCCCCCTCGGTCGGTGTCCTTGCCGTGAGCCCCCTCAAACGCTCTCTCTCCCTCCTTCTCGCGAACCGCCACGGGCGCTTCGAAATCGCCGGTTTTCACTATGAAAACTAGTTACGCAGCCAAGCGCCAAGGAGACTTCTTCGCCGAGGCCCGATCAAGCCCGACCCCACAGCCACACATGTGCATGTGCATGCACATGTGCATGCACATCTCTCTCTCTGCACAATGCACATGTACATGTGCATGCATGTGACACAAAACAAAAATCTCTCTCTCTGTATGTGGGGGGGAGCATCTTACTACGCAGTCGCAGGCCTGGTCCTGCTTGCGCCGTCGCTTTGTACGAGCTCTGGCCGCGCTCAAGCGGCTCGTCAACGAATACACAAACAGTGTGTCGAAGCGAATCGTACATGTGTGCATGTGCATGTATGGACGACGACGACCAGAGTGTGGACATGGACAAGCTCGAACAAGCTCGTGTACGTGTTCCACCCAATTCTGAGCGTCTCGGTCTCGAGCTCAGCCACTCGGACGACGAGGAGTGATTAGACGGGGAGAGGGCGCTTGGTCTCTAGTATTTCGAGATACTAATTTATTCACAGCGCTGCGGCGAGCGTGTGCGGTGTGTGTGACCCTCGAGCCAACCCGACCGACCCCCCCCTCGGTCTGCGCTCCGACCGACCGGACCCCCCCTCCGGTCTGCGGAGTGCGGTCTTCCGCGGCCGTCGACCGGACGCCCCCCTGCGGTCGGTCGGTCTGCGCTTGGCGCTCAAACCGCAAACTCGGCCTGTTCACTACAAAATGACGCTCGTATGAAGAACGACCGAAATCGAATCGAGGAAAGGGGGTTTCTCCTCTATCCCTATGTTTTCTTCCTTTTCTTCTTCCTTTTTTCCACCATTCTCATCATTGAGAAAAATATGCAGAGTTTTTTGTTTCTTTCTTCATGTCCGCGCCAGTCCGCGCCCTTGTCGTGCCAGGGTGCTGTGAGAGAGGCATGCACTTGGAGCACTTGGAGTGCAGTCGGCAACCTCACATCCAGACTGGGGGGGCATAGAATTCTTTCGGCGGGGAGGGCGGGGTGGGTCGGGACGGGGTGGGGCTTTGGGGAGGGGTCCGGGGTGGGGTGGGGTGGGGCGGGTGTCGGAGGAGGGGATTTCGGACGCCGGCTCTTGTGGCGAGGACGATGGCTTCTAAGGAGGCCGTCGTCTGCTCTGTCGTGTGAATCGTGCGTGTGCGAGAGCCTTTGCAAGGGAAAATTCTTTCTTGAAAGGACGCGGCCTCTACTGCCTGGCCTGCCAGGCCTGCCAGGCCTCTACTGCCTGGCCTACTGCCAGGTCCTACTGCCAGGCCCTACTGCCAGGCCCATGCTGAAATCACGCTCATCGTCATACGCACAACGGTCTGCACCACTCATCACCGCGACATGGCCATGCGTCGGAGCAGCATTTTCGTCGTCGCGGGCCTGACGGCATGCGGTTGGGCGGAGGCGCCAAAAGCGGCCGCCGACTGGCTCGCCATCGACTACCACAAGGCTCCCGGCCTCAAGCCCGTCGTCCATGAGGGCGCCGTCTACTCTTGCGTCCGGCTCATGCTCCGCCCGGAGGACGGCGGTGCGAGCAAGGGCACGTGGGAGGTCACGGCCCGCATTCAGCACCCGATGAAGCTGCCGTCGTCGTACCGTTCCGCCAAGCAGGCCGAGGCGGCCTGCGGGGCGGCGGGCGGCACCTTTGTGCGGCTCGACAAGCTGCAGAGCTTCATCAACGGGGCCGCGAGCGAGTCGCCCGCCAATGCATCGGCGTCGTGCACGGAGGCCGAGAAGGAGCCGGCGGCGGAGGCAAGGGAGGCGCCGAGCTCGAGCGAGCTCGCGCGCGCCGTCGCGCAGTGGAACGACCGCTTCTTCAACATGGACACGGCCGTGACGCGCCAGAACGCCGACCGCTTCCACGGGCGCGGCACCGAGCACAAGCACCTCGCGCAGGAGGTGACGCACCTCGTGATGCCGAAGGCGGTGCAGCAGCGCATCCTAGAGCGGCTGGCGACGCACCGCGAGGCGCTCTTCGGCGACGGCGGCGCCGGTCAGGGCGGCACCACCGGCGCCTACTTCCTGGCGGGCAACGTGGGCTTCGGCAACGCCAACCAGGGCGCCAACCTGATGGACCTCGTCTTCCCGCCCGACCCGAGCGCCAAGAAGGCGTCGTCGGGCGGCGCGCTGAACGGCGACGGCGACGCGTACGCCATCAAAAAGGGCGGCAAGCTCTTCGGCGAGATCGACGACGGGAGCGGCGCGCCCGCGGCGCGCCCGCCCGACCTGCTCGCCTATGAGGAGGAGGTGCGGCGGCTGCTGATGCAGAGATCAGACGTGGACTACCTCTTCGGCGACGAGGTCGAGATCGAGTGGCAGCACCGCCTGTGGCGCTACGGCCCCAACTTCGACCCGAAGGCCAAGGGCGGCATCTGGCACAAGGACACGTGCCCCTTCGGCATCAACGGCGCGCTGCCCGAGAACAGCGTCATGTTCACGATCGTCTACATCCTCTACACGGAGAACCTCGACGGGCCGACGGCGGGTACGCGCGTCAAGGACGACGACGGCACTTCCATCTCGCTGCCGTGCGTCGCTGGCGAGGGCAACGTCATCCGCTCCGGCGAGAGCGACAGCGACGCCTTCTTCCACTCCGGGCCGCTCAACATCCGCAAGCTCGACCAGTCGCGCCCGGCCTACCGCGTGATGCTGCAGTCAAAGGCGCTCGTGCGCCCCGCCGACGGGCGCAAGCGCGCCATCCCCTCCAAGGGCAACTGGCGCGGCCTCGGCATCGCGCCGCTCGTCTTCGCGGCCGACGCCAAGCCGGCGGAGCAGGTGAGCGCCCTGGGCAGCTGGCTGCAGGCGGCGTCGGCGCGGCTGACCAAGGGCGTGGGCGAGTCGAACGCGGTGGGCTTCGAGGCGTACCCCGTCAACGTGGGCCGCGCGTGGGCCGTGACGGCCGACCTGTGCGCCTTCCTCGGCGTGCAGACGCTCGGCCTGCTCCCCGAGCCCGACAGCCCCGCCACGCCCGTCGTCGTCTTCGGCTGGGACCAGCGCTACACCGAGGAGGTCGTCGACGCGCTCAAGGGTAGCTCCTTCCGCGTGCTCAACGTCGCCTCCGACAGCGACTTCGCCGCGCTGCGCGAGGCCAAGCAGGAGACGTACTCTAACCTGCAGACGGCCGACATCACCGCGACCGACAAGGTGAGCGCGATGCTGCAATCCTATCCCTACGACCTGCACGTGGTCCTCGACGTGCCGCCCGTCGGCGAGCGCTCCATCGGCGAGTCGGTGCTCCAGCGCTACGGCAGCGCGCTCGCGCTCATCGCCGCCAAGGGCCGCGGCGAGGGCCGCCTCTGCACGATCACGCTGCTCTCACAGCAGATGCCGACGTCCGGCCGCGACTCGGCCGGCAAGCCGCCGCCGAAGGGTCAGCCGCTCTCGAAGGTGCAGAAAGCCTTCCTCGCGCTCGAGAAGGAGCTCGTCGACTTTGGCGAGACGCACGGCGTGCGCGTCGTGATCATGCGCGTCGCCGACCGCGTCTACGCGCCGTCCGACTCGGCGCTGAGCCGCCGGGCCTCCGCGCCCGGCAAGCGGCCCAACCCGTGCCGCGTCGAGACGTGCGCCGAGGCCGAGCCGATCACGCGTGTACACTCGGAGGACCTGGGCCTCGTGCTCAAGCGCATGCTCTCCATGTTCGACATCGTCGAGACGCACGGCATGGACTCGTCGCTGCGCGGCACCGCGTCGATGGCGAGCTCGATCAGCCGCTTCCCTAGCGGCACGGTGCTGGAGGTCGTCGACGACGCGCCCGCGTGGTCGATGCTCAAGGCGGACCTGCTAGCAAGCGTCATCATGGGCCAGGAAGACATCTGCCAGTCGTCGTGCGCCAACGTGACGGGCTCCATGCCCGAGGCGATGGTGGCGCACCGCACGGCGAGCGGGCGCAACGCCGAGCTCAAGGCGGCGCTCGGCATGCCGCAGCTGCGCTACCCGACGATGCACCACGGTGCGTCCAAGATGTTTGCCGCGGGCGAGCTCTGATGGGCGCGACGGCAGGAGGCGACGCGGCGTGCGCGTGCGCTGCGGTGGCATCCCGGCGACGAGGACTACCGGTGGCAGCCAAAGAAGATCGAGGCCTTTGCTGGCCAGCCCGTCGTCGCCGTGTCGGCTGGAGGCGAGCACAGCCTCGCCCTGACCGACGACGGCGCCGTCTGGAGCTGGGGCTTTGGACTCTTTGGCGAGCTGGGCCACGGCGACCAGCAGATTCAGCTGCTGCCAAAGAAGGTCGAGGCCTTGGCTGGCCAGCGCGTCGTCGCCGTGTCGGCTGGAGGCGAGCACAGCCTCGCCCTCACCGCCGACGGCGCTGTCTTTACCTGGGGCGATGGCGGACTCGGCCGCTTAGGCCACGGAGAGGACATGTCGGACCAGACGCTGCCCAAGAAGATCGAGGTGTGGGCGAGCCGGCCGAGCACGCCAGCCTACTGGCTGCCAGCCTCTTCTGACGGCAGCGAGGAGGACGAGTAGCTGAAATCGACGGGAGGATCGGTTCCTTTCATTGCGGGCGAGGGAGCGCCGCGCGTCCAGACACCCTCAGACAGCCGCACAGACTGGTGGTCCCGACAGAGACACCCCGGTCCGCGTCGGTAGTTGCGTGGTTCATGCATGGGTCCATGCGGCCGCCTGTGGTGTTCACGCGAGCATAGTTTTCCAGAGACCCAGTCTCAGAGACGAGAGAGCATCGTATTTTTTGCGCAGAAACCGCTCTCAGCCCGCTCCCTCCCCAACCTCGCCCCAAGTCCCGCGCGGCGCACCACCAGAACCGTCCCGCTGGCGCTGCTCCACACCCGCGGCGCACACTTGCACCCCCCTGAAACGCGATTGCGGCAACACACGCGAGGCTCAACCAAGCGTCGGCCGCACGCGAATTACGCCCACCAATCCCCTCTTCCTCGCCAATACCCCTGTCCACCCTTGACCCTTCCGCTTCCCCCTCGTGCCGCCGGCGATTCCTGCGCCGCCGGCCGCAACGTCCCGGCCTCGAGTCCCTCCCTCCTCGTTCGCTCACTCGTCGTCCTCGTCGTCCTCGTCCTCGTCGTCCTCAATCCCCTCGGGCGGGCCGCCGACCCTCCGCCGGAGCATCAGACGCCCATGAGTGCGCTGGTAACGGGTACTCTTAAATCTAAGTCTTTCCAAGATAACGCTCCTAAGCGCTAAGTTTGCACGCATTGCGCTCCACGCGTGCTCCAATCCACCCAGGCGGTGGCCCCTTTTGCACTGGCATACGCCGCTACTAACCGACATTAGCATGTGCTATAGGTGTACCTGTGTTGTGCCAGTGTGTGCGCGCCAGTATTTTTGAACCAAGAGAATTCCAGCCCTCTCTCCAGCCGCGAAGGCGCTCATCCCAGCCAACCCTGCTCGCCGGGCCAACGCTCATACACATATGTGCGGCCGCGCCGCCATCGCCTTTGCCGCCGACCGAATCGTCTCCGAGCTACGCGCCGCGGGTGTGCAGGCGCTGCCTCGCGTCTCTCCTTCCCCCGAGCCGTACCACGTGGGCTCCAAGTCGTGCGAGGAGAGGACGAAGCGCAACCCAAAAGGCGTCCGAGGCGTGGAGGGCTGGCCGTGCCTCGTCAGGCAGGGCGACGAGCTCGCTGTGCGCACGCTCACCTGGGGCATCCAGCGGCTGGCGACGCACAACATCTGGCTGGACGGAGGCGACTGGCTGCAGCGCAAGACGTGGCGAGAGGCTCTCGCGGCCGGCCGCCTATGCGCGGTCGCGGTGACCGCCTTTGCCGAGGGCGTGACCTGCCGCAAGCCGGACGGCGAGCACCCGCTCTTCTTCCTCGCCGCGCTGTACTGCGGCTCGCACTTTGTCATTTTGACGACCAACAGCGTCAACGTGCCTCTGCTCGCGGAGCGCGCAAAGCCGCAGGCGCTGCACGGCGTCCCGACGCGCTGCCCGCTCTACCTCGACGCGGCGGGCGCGCAGCGGTGGCTCAGCGTGCCGCCCGACGTCGATGCCATCGCCGCCGCCGTCGGACGGATCGAGGCGAGCCTGAGGCTCGGCCCAGCCGGCACGCACCCTCCCTGAGGACCGGTGATACGGCTGATGGGTGGCTGTCCTGTCGCCCACTAGGCGACCCTGTGGCAAGGCGGCGCCTCGGCCCCCCGCCTCGTGCTCGGGGCAAAGGGAGGCCGGCAGCAAGGCGGCAGACCACCGCAGCAAAGTGGCCCCGGCGCTAGTGCGTCGCCGCCGCCGGCGAGCCCGCGGGTGGGCGGCAAGCGCAGCGGTAGCAACAGCGGCGGCTGCGGCGCGAGCGGCGGCGGCGGCGCGAGCGGCGGCGGCGGCGCGAGCGGCGGCGGCGGCGGCGGCGAGCGGCTCTTTGGGGGAGCGAAGAAGGCGAGACGGCAGGAGGCGGCGCCGGCGACGGCGGCGGAGGAGGAAGAGGCGCTGCAGCAAGCCATCGCGCTCAGTCTCGGCTACGGCGGCGGTGCGGCGGGCGGCGCGGCGGGCGGTGGAGGTGCGTCTGTGTCTGCGATTGCGCCAGCAGCGACCACGTCGGGCTGCGCTGCGGCTGCCGGCGAGGCTGGTGGGGACGCCATCGACCTGACCGGCTCCACCACTGAGGAGGACGGGGAGACCGAGGAGGAGGAGCCGCCGCCGCCGCCGCCGCCCTCGGGGGAGCCGTCGCCGGCAGAGAGGGCCGCGGAGGCGGCGGCGCGCCGAGCTGCCGCCGCCACCGGCACCGCCGCCTCCGACGCCTGAGATGCGCTCGCAGGTGGGAGCCCGAAAGTTGTTGCGATGGGGCGCTATGTAGACACGGCCGCGTTGCTCTGTCCCCCGGTAGTGCGGTAGAAGCCGCTAAGGCGTTCGAGAGCGACCCATTTGTTCCGTACTCGCATGATGCGTGCTATGAGCCGTGTGTTGTCTATGTATATGTGTGTGATAACCAGCGCAGTACGGCTTTACGTAGAGCGGGTCCGCATTCCAATTTCTTTTTTTCTAGTGTGCCAAATAAATAAATAAATAAAAACGGACACCTCTACTAGGAGATGGGTAAAAAGGAACAGAGGTCCCCGCCCGTGCGATCTTTATGTGCAGGGTTCTTTTGTGGGTGTGGTCGGCGACACTAGCCGGGGTCGTCCTCCCGACGGGGGGGACTACGACTAAAGGGTGTGGATGCTGGGTTGACCGAAATCGGGGGACGCGACCCACTTCGCCACAGACGGTCCCGCGCCTCGCCGCTATGACGGGTATACGACCGCGGCTCGCAGGGAGTCGGCCGGCGCGAAGCGACGACCGCCGAGCTTTAGGTCGCCGACATCCAGCCGGAGCTGCGAGTCCACACGGAAGCCTCTAGGGCGAATTCACTGGGACAGTGATTTCGCAGAGACTACCTCATTTGCTGCTCCCCCCATGAAGGGGGGTTTGTGTGGGAAGCCAAGGGAGGTTAATGGCTTCCCACATTTGTGATGGGTCGAAATCGGCCCGCCGCATTGATGGTCGAATCGGTGTAACGAATCGAGAGAGAGAGACGCGAGGGCCCAAGAGGCCCGTGGGCTCGCCTGCAGAGCGTCTCTCTCTTGCCATTCTGCTTGTCTGTTTTGTGGCCTCTTCTCTCGTCTGTCGGTGTTTTGTTGGGGTTGGAAGGGGTTGGCACGGGGGTGGAAGGCCACCTCCAGAAGCAACAGCAACGTGTTCGAGCGTCAACCATATTCGTCGTCGGGAAGTGGTTCCGATACGTGATTCTGGTAGGCTGGAACACGCTGACGGTAAAGAGGCCGCAACGCATGGGCTTAGCGGATCTCTCAAGGAGATCGCTACAGCACGGAGCAGCGTCAAGGGAGCTGGCAGAGGTTGGAGCGACTGCGATGTGGAGGCAGAGCCAATACTTGCTCAAGTTAGTCTTGACGCTGCGGACGACAGGATTTGCTGGGGCGGCATCACGCCGCCTGGCATGTCTCGGCGCGGCGCCGAGGCACAGAGCCGCTGCGAGGCAGCGGCGGCAAGGCACGGCGGCGAAAGCACCATCGCCGGGCAGTCTCGGGGTGGCGTGGAGGGCCACTCGAGCTCTGCCGGCGGTGCGGCCGCCGCTCACGGGCACGCGACGCGAGGAGGCGTCGCCGAGGGCGTCGACGAGGCGCTCGACGAGGCGCGGCCGCGGGCCGGGTCCTCTCGGAGCCGCGGAGGCGCCGCTGCAGGCGGCGGCGGCGAGAGCGAGGTCAGCAGGCAGAGCGGCTGTGGCGGTGAGGGCCATGCGGGCTCTGCTGCCGGCTCGCTCGCCTCTCTCGTGGACGCGACGGCCGGGACAGCCGTCGCTGCAGCCGGCGGCACCGCGCCGCCTGACGAGCCGCGTCCGTGGACAGCGGCGAGCACCCGCTGCTGGGCGAGAGCAGCGGCTCAAGTCGGCGTCGATGGCGCCGTCGCCGCAAAGCGTGATCGAGATCGCTTTGGCGGAGGCGCGAGCGACGTGGTGCACGACGAGGGGGCGGGCCTCGTCTCGGTGGGCTGCGGCGGGCCGCCTGGCATGTCTCGGCTCGGCGCCGAGGCACAGAGCCGCTGCGAGGCAGCGGCGGCAACGCGCGGCGACGAAAGCACCATCGCCGGGCAGTCTCGGGCTGGCGTGGAGGGCCACTCAAGCTCTGCCGGCGGTGCGGTCGCCACGAACGGGCACGCGACGCGAGGAGGCGTCGCCGAGGGCGTCGCCGAGGCGCTAGGCGAGGCGCGGCCGCGGGCCGGGACCTCTCGGAGCCGCGGAGGCGCCGCTGCAGGCGGCGGCGGCGAGAGCGAGGTCAGCAGGCAGAGCGGCTGTGGCGGTGAGGGCCATGCGGGCTCTGCTGCCGGCTCGCTCGCCTCTCTCGAGGACGCGACGGCCGGGACAGCCGTCGCTGCAGCCGGCGGCACCGCGCCGCCTGACGAGCCGCGTCCGTGGACAGCGGCGAGCACCCGCTGCTGGGCGAGGGCAGCGGCGCAAGTTGGCGTCGATGGCGCCGTCGCCGCAAAGCGTGATCGAGATCGCTTTGGCGGAGGCGCGAGCGACGCGGTGCACGACGAGGGGGCGGGCCTCGTCTCGGTGGGCGGCGGCGGGCCGCCTGGCATGTCTCGGCTCGGCGCCGAGGCACAGAGCCGCTGCGAGGCAGCGGCGGCAACGCGCGGCGGCGGAGGCACCATCGACGGGCAGTCTCGGGGTGGCGTGGAGGGCCACTCGAGCTCTGCCGGCGGTGCGGTCGCCACGAACGGGCACGCGACGCGAGGAGGCGTCGCCGAGGGCGTCGACGAGGCGCTCGGTGAGGCGCGGCCGCGGGCCGGGTCCTCTCGGAGCCGCGGAGGCGCCGCTGCAGGCGGCGGCGGCGAGAGCGAGGTCAGCAGGCAGAGCGGCTGTGGCGGTGAGGGCCATGCGGGCTCTGCTGCCGGCTCGCTCGCCTCTCTCGTGGACGCGACGGCCGGGACAGCCGTCGCTGCAGCCGGCGGCACCGCGCCGCCTGACGAGCCGCGTCCGTGGACAGCGGCGAGCACCCGCTGCTGGGCGAGAGCAGCGGCGCAAGTCGGCGTCGATGGCGCCGTCGCCGCAAGGCGTGATCGAGATCGCTTTGGCGGAGGCGCGAGCGACGCGGTGCACGACGAGGGGGCGGGCCTCGTCTCGGTGGGCGGCGGCGGGCCGCCTGGCATGTCTCGGCTCGGCGCCGAGGCACAGAGCCGCTGCGAGGCAGCGGCGGCAACGCGCGGCGGCGGAGGCACCATCGCCGGGCAGTCTCGGGGTGGCGTGGAGGGCCACTCGAGCTCTGCCGGCGGTGCGGCCGCCACGCACGGGCGCGCGACGCGAGGAGGCGTCGCCGAGGGCGTCGACGAGGCGCTAGGCGAGGCGCGGCCGCGGGCCGGGTCCTCTCGGAGCCGCGGAGGCGCCGCTGCAGGCGGCGGCGGCGAGAGCGAGGTCAGCAGGCAGAGCGGCTGTGGCGGTGAGGGCCATGCGGGCTCTGCTGCCGGCTCGCTCGCCTCTCTCGAGGACGTGACGGCCGGGACAGCCGTCGCTGCAGCCGGCGGCACCGCGCCGCCTGACGAGCCGCGCCTGTGGACAGCGGCGAGCACCCGCTGCTGGGCGAGGGCAGCGGCTCAAGTCGGCGTCGATGGCGCCGTCGCCGCAAGGCGTGATCGAGATCGCTTTGGCGGAGGCGCGAGCGACGCGGTGCACGACGAGGGGGCGGGCCTCGTCTCGGTGGGCGGCGGCGGGCCGCCTGGCATGTCTCGGCTCGGCGCCGAGGCACAGAGCCGCTGCGAGGCAGCGGCGGCAGCGCGCGGCGGCGGAGGCACCATCGCCGGGCAGTCTCGGGGTGGCGTGGAGGGCCACTCGAGCTCTGCCGGCGGTGCGGCCGCCACGCACGGGCACGCGACGCGAGGAGGCGTCGCCGAGGGCGTCGACGAGGCGCTAGGCGAGGCGCGGCCGCGGGCCGGGTCCTCTCGGAGCCGCGGAGGCGCCGCTGCAGGCGGCGGCGGCGAGAGCGAGGTCAGCAGGCAGAGCGGCTGTGGCGGTGAGGGCCATGCGGGCTCTGCTGCCGGCTCGCTCGCCTCTCTCGAGGACGCGACGGCCGGGACAGCCGTCGCTGCAGCCGGCGGCACCGCGCCGCCTGACGAGCCGCGTCCGTGGACAGCGGCGAGCACCCGCTGCTGGGCGAGAGCAGCGGCGCAAGTTGGCGTCGATGGCGCCGTCGCCGCAAAGCGTGATCGAGATCGCTTTGGCGGAGGCGCGAGCGACGCGGTGCACGACGAGGGGGCGGGCCTCGTCTCGGTGGGCGGTGGCGGGCCGCCCGGCATGTCTCGGCTCGGCGCCGAGGCACAGAGCCGCTGCGAGGCAGCGGCGGCAACGCGCGGCGGCGGAGGCACCATCGACGGGCAGTCTCGGGGTGGCGTGGAGGGCCACTCGAGCTCTGCCGGCGGTGCGGTCGCCACGAACGGGCACGCGACGCGAGGAGGCGTCGCCGAGGGCGTCGACGAGGCGCTCGACGAGGCGCAGCCGCGGGCCGGGTCCTCTCGGAGCCGCGGAGGCGCCGCTGCAGGCGGCGGCGGCGAGAGCGAGGTCAGCAGGCAGAGCGGCTGTGGCGGTGAGGGCCATACGGGCTCTGCTGCCGGCTCGCTCGCCTCTCTCGTGGACGCGACGGCCGGGACAGCCGTCGCTGCAGCCGGCGGCACCGCGCCGCCTGACGAGCCGCGTCCGTGGACAGCGGCGAGCACCCGCTGCTGGGCGAGGGCAGCGGCTCAAGTCGGCGTCGATGGCGCCGTCGCCGCAAAGCGTGATCGAGATCGCTTTGGCGGAGGCGCGAGCGACGCGGTGCACGACGAGGGGACGGGCCTCGTCTTGGTGGGCGGCGGCGGGCCGCCCGGCATGTCTCGGCTCGGCGCCGAGGCACAGAGCCGCTGCGAGGCAGCGGCGGCAACGCGCGGCGGCGGAGGCACCATCGCCGGGCAGTCTCGGGGTGGCGTGGAGGGCCACTCGAGCTCTGCCGGCGGTGCGGTCGCCGCTCACGGGCACGCGACGCGAGGAGGCGTCGCCGAGGGCGTCGACGAGGCGCTCGACGAGGCGCGGCCGCGGGCCGGGTCCTCTCGGAGCCGCGGAGGCGCCGCTGCAGGCGGCGGCGGCGAGAGCGAAGTCAGCAGGCAGAGCGGCTGTGGCGGTGAGGGCCATGCGGGCTCTGCTGCCGGCTCGCTCGCCTCTCTCGAGGACGCGACGGCCGGGACAGCCGTCGCTGCAGCCGGCGGCACCGCGCCGCCTGACGAGCCGCGTCCGTGGACAGCGGCGAGCACCCGCTGCTGGGGGAGAGCAGCGGCGCAAGTTGGCGTCGATGGCGCCGTCGCCGCAAAGCGTGATCGAGATCGCTTTGGCGGAGGCGCGAGCGACGCGGTGCACGACGAGGGGGCGGGCCTCGTCTCGGTGGGCGGCAGCACGCCGCCTGACATGTCTCGGCTCGGCGCCGAGGCACAGAGCCGCTGCGAGGCAGCGGCGGCAACGCGCGGCGGCGGAGGCACCATCGCCGGGCAGTTTCGGGGTGGCGTGGAGGGCCACTCGAGCTCTGCCGGCGGTGCGGTCGCCACGCACGGGCACGCGACGCGAGGAGGCGTCGCCGAGGGCGTCGACGAGGCGCTCGACGAGGCGCGGCCGCGGGCCGGGTCCTCTCGGAGCCGCGGAGGCGCCGCTGCAGGCGGCGGCGGCGAGAGCGAAGTCAGCAGGCAGAGCGGCTGTGGCGGTGAGGGCCATGCGGGCTCTGCTGCCGGCTCGCTCGCCTCTCTCGAGGACGCGACGGCCGGGACAGCCGTCGCTGCAGCCGGCGGCACCGCGCCGCCTGACGAGCCGCGTCCGTGGACAGCGGCGAGCACCCGCTGCTGGGCGAGAGCAGCGGCTCAAGTCGGCGTCGATGGCGCCGTCGCCGCAAAGCGTGATCGAGATCGCTTTGGCGGAGGCGCGAGCGACGCGGTGCACGACGAGGGGGCGGGCCTCGTCTCGGTGGGCTGCGGCGGGCCGCCTGGCATGTCTCGGCTCGGCGCCGAGGCACAGAGCCGCTGCGAGGCAGCGGCGGCAACGCGCGGCGACGAAAGCACCATCGCCGGGCAGTCTCGGGGTGGCGTGGAGGGCCACTCGAGCTCTGCCGGCGGTGCGGTCGCCACGAACGGGCACGCGACGCGAGGAGGCGTCGCCGAGGGCGTCGACGAGGCGCTCGACGAGGCGCAGCCGCGGGCCGGGTCCTCTCGGAGCCGCGGAGGCGCCGCTGCAGGCGGCGGCGGCGAGCGCGAGGTCGGCAGGCAGAGCGGCTGTGGCGGTGAGGGCCATACGGGCTCGGCTGCCGGCTCGCTCGCCTCTCTCGAGGACGCGACGGCCGGGACAGCCGTCGCTGCAGCCGGAGGCACCGCGCCGCCTGACGAGCCGCGTCCGGGACAGCGCACGAGCACCCGCTGCTGAGAACGTACCGTCAATAGAAA
>NW_005201349.1:135233-137087 GCF_000372725.1 Emiliania huxleyi CCMP1516 | reverse complement strand
ACGGCCGGGACAGCCGTCGCTGCAGCCGGCGGCACCGCGCCGCCTGACAAGCCGCGTCCGTGGACAGCGGCGAGCACCCGCTGCTGGGCGAGAGCAGCGGCTCAAGTCGGCGTCGATGGCGCCGTCGCCGCAAGGCGTGATCGAGATCGCTTTGGCGGAGGCGCGAGCGACGCGGTGCACGACGAGGAGGCGGGCCTCGTCTCGGTGGACGGCGGCGGGCCGCCGAGCATGTCTCGGCGCGGCGCCGAGGCACAGAGCCGCTGCGAGGCAGCGGCGGCAACGCGCGGCGGCGGAGGCACCATCGCCGGGCAGTCTCGGGGTGGCGTGGAGGGCCACTCGAGCTCTGCCGGCGGTGCGGCCGCCACGCATGGGCACGCGACGCGAGGAGGCGTCGCCGAGGGCGTCGACGAGGCGCTCGACGAGACGCGGCCGCGGGCCGGGTCCTCTCGGAGCCGCGGAGGCGCCGCTGCAGGCGGCGGCGGCGAGAGCGAGGTCAGCAGGCAGAGCGGCTGTGGCGGTGAGGGCCATGCGGGCTCTGCTGCCGGCTCGCTCGCCTCTCTCGAGGACGCGACGGCCGGGACAGCCGTCGCTGCAGCCGGCGGCACCGCGCCGCCTGACGAGCCGCGTCCGTGGACAGCGGCGAGCACCCGCTGCTGGGCGCGGTCAGCGGCATGGATGAGGCGACAGCCCTATCGTCGACGGGCAGTTCCTGGATGGGGGTCAACCGCACTGGAGCTTGGCCGGTGGCGCAGTCGCAGTGCAAGGACCTACGATGGTGATGGTCGCGGCCGTAGAACACGTCGCGCTTCTACTGAGCTATTGGAGGGGCACTCGACACAAGGGTGGGCCCTCGCCTCGAGGTGGAGGTCGCGGCCGATTCACGCGCGAGACGGTGGATCGACCTCGACAGGATTGGCGATGGGGTTGTGCTGTCTTCCTCCTCCTCCGCCGTGTGCCGGGGAGTCGATCAGGCAGTTCACCTTTGGGGCTACGGGTATCCCCCCTGGCTATACTTTGAGATTAGGCATCAAAAGTGGTTCACAGTGGAGGCGGTCGCCGTCCTACAGGGAGTCGGCCGGCGCGAAGCGACGACCGCCGAGCTTTAGGTCGCCGACATCCAGCCGGAGCTGCGAGTCCACACGGAAGCCTCTAGGGCGAATTCACTGGGACAGTGATTTCGCAGAGACTACCTCATTTGCTGCTCCCCCCATGAAGGGGGGTTTGTGTGGGAAGCCAAGGGAGGTTAATGGCTTCCCACATTTGTGATGGGTCGAAATCGGCCCGCCGCATTGATGGTCGAATCGGTGTAACGAATCGAGAGAGAGAGACGCGAGGGCCCTGGTGCAGCACTCCGCTTTTTTCGCCTCGCACCAGGCCTTGCACTCGTCCAGGCTGAAGGAGGTCGCGAGCTCACGCTGCGTCGGCATGCCAGGCTCGGGCTGCACCGTTGAATGGTTCTGTGGCGTGCCGTACAGGATGATCTCGATCAAGCGCAGCGTCTCGGCCTGGTTCGCCGGGTCGGTGACGTCGATGAGGTTGAGGTGAAACATGGCCTCAGATCGGTGAGCGCAGATGCCCGAGACGTCGTTCCATTTGCTGCCGGTGAGGATGGACTCGTCGAGTCGGTACTTTCCCGTCTGCATGGCGAGCATGATCGTGATGGGCAAAGACAGCACCCGGTGGAGGAGACGCAAGCCGTGCATGCCGATGATCCAGTTCGCGAGCCGGTGGAGGTTGCTCAGCTTTATCGCGAGCTGCTTGCTCTCCGAGTACGGATTGAGGTTGACCTTGTCCGACGACTTGGAGATCTCGGAGGCCTGTGCACCGCTTCCGGATCTTCCCATACCCTGACCG
>NW_005201349.1:125970-133130 GCF_000372725.1 Emiliania huxleyi CCMP1516 | reverse complement strand
CGTCCTACAGGGAGTCGGCCGGCGCGAAGCGACGACCGCCGAGCTTTAGGTCGCCGACATCCAGCCGGAGCTGCGAGTCCACACGGAAGCCTCTAGGGCGAATTCACTGGGACAGTGATTTCGCAGAGACTACCTCATTTGCTGCTCCCCCCATGAAGGGGGGTTTGTGTGGGAAGCCAAGGGAGGTTAATGGCTTCCCACATTTGTGATGGGTCGAAATCGGCCCGCCGCATTGATGGTCGAATCGGTGTAACGAATCGAGAGAGAGAGACGCGAGGGCCCTGGTGCAGCACTCCGCTTTTTTCGCCTCGCACCAGGCCTTGCACTCGTCCAGGCTGAAGGAGGTCGCGAGCTCACGCTGCGTCGGCATGCCAGGCTCGGGCTGCACCGTTGAATGGTTCTGTGGCGTGCCGTACAGGATGATCTCGATCAAGCGCAGCGTCTCGGCCTGGTTCGCCGGGTCGGTGACGTCGATGAGGTTGAGGTGAAACATGGCCTCAGATCGGTGAGCGCAGATGCCCGAGACGTCGTTCCATTTGCTGCCGGTGAGGATGGACTCGTCGAGTCGGTACTTTCCCGTCTGCATGGCGAGCATGATCGTGATGGGCAAAGACAGCACCCGGTGGAGGAGACGCAAGCCGTGCATGCCGATGATCCAGTTCGCGAGCCGGTGGAGGTTGCTCAGCTTTATCGCGAGCTGCTTGCTCTCCGAGTACGGATTGAGGTTGACCTTGTCCGACGACTTGGAGATCTCGGAGGCCTGTGCACCGCTTCCGGATCTTCCCATACCCTGACCGCATCGAGCACATTCTGCAGGACGACCGCTTCAACTCGTGCATTGTGCTGTGCTACCTGGGCAAGTCGTACTGCGTCTATTGCCGACTCAACCTACCACACCCGCCGAGCAGGCAGGGCGGGGACAAGTGCGGCTCCACACTCGGCTTGCACCAGGATGTGGTGGGAGGGCAGCGAAACTCGCAGGACGCTGCCCCCATCAGCACAATGACGGTTGGCCACCCCCGAGTCTTGACGATGGCGCTGCAACTGAGGAGGCGCGACGGAGACCTCCACAGGTGCGGCACGGAGCTCGCCCCAGAGGTCACATTCACCTTGTCTCCGGCGGTTGAGTTCGAGCTCCACAATCAGGACGAGCAGTGGCATCCGCGAACGGTCAAGAAGACGGAGGACACGCCGGAAGGAGTTGTGTTGGGTTCGTACCTCCATGGCATGCAGGACCAGCTGCAGGGTCACAATGCGTCATGCGGGCTGCTTCGGCGCCCACTCAACACCGCGGCAGAGGTCAACTCACACACGCACATGGTCATCATGTCAAAGGCGGAGAAGCAAGCGTACACGCAGCGCTACCTGTCCAAACAGACTGGAAAACAGACCGGCAACAAACGTGCCGCGGGGGGGGGGAACGAGCAGACCAAGATGTTCAACGGTGCCCCGGCCGGTTTCGAGGATGGAGGGCGAACCGCACAGGAGTGCTATGAGTTCGCGCGGTCAACTTGGAAGGAGCTCGCACCCAGGTGGGCAGATGAGATCAAGCCTCTCCTTGAGCAGGCCGTCAAGGAGTGGTAGGTAGTAGCGAAGAGTGGAGAGTACTCTGGTTTTCCTCTTGTTTAGCAGAATGCTCTCACGTAAAAAGACATGCAAAAGGGGGGAGCAGGACGGTGGCACGGCTCGGCTTTTCTTGCCCTCATGCAGTGCGGGTCGCGAGTCGGCTCACTGAGGGATACACTCTGTCCGGATGACCGCCGCGCCGGACCACGGCGGCGACGCGAGGGTGACGACAGGACAAGACGCCGACCAGTACTGCCGAGCCGGGGAGACTCCGCAGCGTGCCACTGCAGGCAACAGGAAGGCAGCGACGGGAGTGCGGTGGCTGCGATTGCAAGCAGCCGAAGCGTCGAAGCCACAGCGCTGCCGCTGTCACAGTGTCGAAACGCCAGCGGAGGATGACGAGAGGAGACACCAACCTCAGCGCCTGTTCCGACACACAAAGATCCACGAAGGCGCGCTTCTGATTCCTTCGATGTGCGGCGAATCCTCAGAGCACAGTGTCGTTCTTGGCAGCGGCACGTCGTGACACTTGCTGGCGCTGTGGGCGTCGGTGAAAGAGCGGCGAAGACGTGTCGATCGACTCGCGTGATCAACCGCATCACTGGCGTGAAGATGAGGTCTGATTCTGGCACCATCGCTTGAGACTTGCCCCAAATGGTACTGGGAACGCATTCACATCTACATGCTGTGAACAAATTGCACTTTCGTCCATAACTAGTGCCCACGTGCTCCTTCGGCCATTTTTCGACGCCGAAATCGACTCCTAAGTATAACCCTTAGATATTCCCTAAGGGGTATTCCTCAGGGTAATCTCTAAGGATATTTCCTAAGGAGAATTCTAAGGAAAATTTCTAAGGATATTTCTAAGGATATTTTCTAAGGATATTTCTAGGATAATTTCTAAGGCGACTCTCCAAGATCAATCGCTAAGGATATTTGTCTCAGAATATTGGCTAAGAATATTGTCTCAGGATATTGTCTTAGAATATTGTCTTAGATATTTGGCTAAGAATATTGTCTCAGGATATTGTCTTAGAATATTGTCTTAGATATTTGGCTAAGAATATTGTCTCAGGATATTCTTAGAATATTGTCTTAGATATTTGGCTAAGAATATTGTCTCAGGATATTGTCTTAGAATATTGTCTTAGATAATATTGTCTTAGATATTTGGCTAAGAATATTGTCTCAGGATATTGTCTTAGAATATTGTCTTAGATATTCGGCTAAGAATATATCTTGTCTTAGATATTTGGCTAAGAATATTGTCTCAGGATATTGTCTTAGGATATTTGGCTTAGCAAATTGTCTCAGGATATTTGGCTTAGGATATTCCCTTAGATATTTAACTTAGGATATGGTCTCAGGATATTTGCCTCAGGATATGGTCTCAGGATATTTGGCTCAGGAAATTGGCTTAGGAAATTTTCTCAGGATATTTTCTCAGGATTGGTCTCAGGACATAATCTCAGGATATTTGGCTTAGGATATTTGCCTGACGGTCCAGGCCACCCTCAGGGATGCCTAGATCTGAGGGCAGAAGAGAGAAGATTGAGTGCACACAAAAAGCAGACTAAGCGATCAATCAAATTCCTGCGTGGTGTTAGGTTTGTTGCTTGAGCACCCCGACGGCGATGACGGTGTGACCGATCGAGCTACAAGAGGAACTTGTTCAGCAGGATCCGGGATGGTCAGGCGCACTACCTCACTGGAGTCAGAAATGTGGTCCTTGCGCGACTCGATCGAGGGGCTGCCAGGATATGCAGCAAGGAGGGCGGAGCTGCGCCGAAAGGCGAAAGAAGCCGAGAGAACAAGGGAACGGCAGGCGGCGGCGGCGCAGGACGAGGCAGAAGAGAATGACGCGACAGAGGAGGAAGTGACAAGGGGTACGCGAAAAAAGATTTTTTTGGGCTCGCACGACACGATTAATCAATCGCCATTCGCTCTCACCTGGCAACCCTGTCTGCACGTCTCGCGCGCGCGTGAACAGGGCTCCAGGCCCCAAATGACGTGTGAGTGTTAGAGTTGTTTGGTATTGGTATTGCTAAAAATCTCTCTCCAAACTCCCTTGCGGATCCAGTTGTCAGATGTCACGATGCACCCGAAGGGGACCCCAGCGCCGGCATCATCCGTAGAGGCACAAGTGTTCGAAGAGAGAGTGGACCTGAGCAACGATATGACTTGGAGGCAAATGATCGCAGTGGGCGTCAGAAGAGTCGTCCTTGCGCTGGTCTGAGAGATATTTGTTCTGGTCTGTGAGATTCACACGACAAGCAAGGCGCAGACGACGGCTTCCTTAAAAGCCGTCGTCCTCGCCAACTAGGAAGTCGTCCCAAGGCAAATGATCGAATCCGCGAACACCGTAGTGCTCTCCGAAGAAAAGAATTTCAGTTTGTACGCAGATAAGAATTGGGACGGAGCCACAGCAGAGATATAGGCGGCGCGGCCCGTGTTAGTAGCTGCTGTCTAGCTCGAGCTCCTCGAGCGCCCACGCGCGGCTCGAGCGGCCGCCGCACGGCAACGAGGGCGCCGGTGCGCACGCCACATCCGCGGTGCGCCGCGGCTTGACGCGCGTCTTGACGGCCTTGGTCTTCACCTGGCGCGTGAGCTGTGCGGTGCGCGAGGCCTTGGCCGCGCGCCTGCCGCCGCCGCGCAGCGCCTTGGCCTGCAGCCTGTGCTGCCGGCGTGCGTGGCGCGTGGCGCGGCGCGCATCGCGCTCGCGCTTCGCCTCGTGATTCTCCTTGAGGACGCGCGGCAGCTGGAGTGCGTCCTCGGCCACGTCCTGGCTGAGCCCCTCCTGGCTGAGCGCCTCGAGCACGGTGAGCTCGCGTTTGCGGCCGCGGAGCCAGGCGTGCACGACATGCGCGACTTCCACCTCCAGCTGCACGTGCTGCGCGTGCGACAGCGGGGCCTCCGATGCGCTGGGAGGGGCGAGCACGAGTGTGGTGACGACGATGCGGCTCGTCTCGAGCTGCACGAGGCTGTGCAAGGCCTTCCCCTCGTCGCCCGCGGCGAGCTTGCACCGCGTCAACGAGGCCTCGAGGCCGCGCACGAAGCGGCCGCCGCAGCCCACGAGGTGCTTGGCACTCGGATGGTGGGGCAGAAGCGGCACCACAGTCACCGTCGGTGTGAGCGCGGCGCACGCCGCGTCGAGCGCCGCCGTGGCGACGGCAGTTGCCTCGTCGCCGTCGTGACGATCGTAGAGGCGCACCTCAAAATGCCACTCCTGCCTGACAGTCCGGACGGTGGTCTTCTTGGGAAGCGTCGCGTGGAAGGAGCCGCGCGTGCCGAGCACGAAGAGCGCGGCCGCGCGGGCCGTTGCCAAGCTGTCGGCCAGGCGGGCATACAAGAGCCCTCGAAGCGCTGCGTCGACGCGCAACTTCTTCTGGACACGAACGCTGGTGAGCTGCATCGCCACCGTCGCAACCAGGCTCTCGTCGACGCACGGCGCCACAAGCTGTGCGGCGGCCATCAGGCCGGTGCGGGCCGTCTTGCTCTTGTGCAGCTCGTCCTTGCCGCGCCCCGTCACAAGCCAGGCGGCGATGCGCTTGACCAGATCACGGCCAACGTCAACGTCGACGTCGTCAGAGCTCTCCAACAGCGATGCGTGCTTGGATGGGATGGCCGCGCGCACCTTCTCGTCCTCGGCGGCCGCGACGGCAAGCGCCTTGCGCGTGAGGATGCTGTGCACCGCTGTGCGCGCCGCCTTGGTGATGTCGCGCGAGTCCGGGGTCGCGACACGCGCACCCTGGGCGGCGCGTGCGTCGGCGACCGCCGCCGCTGTGACGGTCCTCACGAGGAGAGGCCGCGTATCAGACATTGGCTGCAAAGGCGAGAACAGAGTGGACGCGGCCTGGACACGTTCCTTCAGCCTGGCTAAGCAAATTTCGAGCCACAAGCGTTCGGGGCGCGCCGATAGCGCAACTTAATAAATGGTCTGCGGCTGAGAGGGTCAGGATGGTCACAGCAAAAACACTCCCCCTGACAAAAAAAGGAACGAAGGCCTCGGCCTGGAAACCATCCTGTCTTTCTTTTTCAGCCTGCCTGCTGCCGAGGGCCGCCTTTTGGCGTCTTCTTGCGCCTTCCCGCCTCCTCCCCTCTCTTGCCTGTTTTCGTGTAACGGCTGCAAGGGAAACAAACCAACTACGTTATCGTCTGCTGCACTTGGGGTGGGACGACGGGGGTAGCCGTGCTGTTGCTGTGAACAGCTGGGGCACGCGCCTTATCTGGCCCGGCCCCTTGGGGACTTGCGGCTCGGATGCGACCTCTGACCGCGGGTCGCAGACCGTGCTCTCGGTGTCCGATGACATGGCGCCTCTTCACGATCAGCACGCCAGTCTGTTCACACCTCTCTTCTGTTCACTTCAAACAAACAAGTACTCGCTCTCTTTTATGTCCCACCATGCAGAGCGCATCTCTCTCTCTGTCGTGCGAGGCGTGAACCGCGCCATTCGCTCTCACCTGGCAACCCTGTCTGCACGTCTCGCGCGCGCGTGAACAGGGCTCCAGGCCCCAAATGACGTGTGAGTGTTAGATTTGTTTGGTATTGCTAAAAATCTCTCTCACTTCACGGAGTGACAGGCGACTCCTTCTGCGACCGGGGACCGACGCCGGCGAGCCGGACGCCGCGGCCGCCCCCCCAAAAGCGAAAAGGTGTCCCTCTTGTCCGCCATTCCAAACGAGGCGCGAGTGAAGCCGCTTTTCTCCCTTGCCGCGTCGCGCGTATGGCACCACTTAACGTAAGCTGAACACCGGCAGTACACTGCGGTGTGAAACGAGAGACGAGAGAGTGCTCCCAGCGTCTACACAACGAGGCCTTGCTCACCCCAACAATTGGCGCTGATTTCAGCTGCTCTGGCGCGCTCCCGCCCCCGCCACGCCGAGCTCGCACCACATTCCGCCGCACTCAATCTCGCACCGCGCCCCAGAAGAGCAGAAGGGCGACTTGGGGCAGCTGCCGCACTTGTCAAAGGAGCGGAGGCGCCGCCGCGTGACCGTGGCGAGCGCGCCGCCACCGTCGCCAGCTGGAGCGTGGCCTCACGGCAAAAGGCGCACCCGGCGCACTTTCGCGAGGCGCAGGCCGCCCCTGGGGCGGTGGCGTGGCAAAAGCCGTTGCAGACGAGCGGCGGGGGAGGCGGCGGCGGCGCCGCGCACTTCTCAAACTCGAGGTCGTCGATCGAAATGTCGGAGAGATAGCCATCGCCCACGGTCCCGACGAAGCGCAGGCTCGCTCCGCCGGTGCGGCGCATCGGCGGCGTCAGCGGCACGAGGGCCCTCCGCCACGCGTCTGCGGTGGATCCGCCGGCGCTCTGCCCGTCGGCGCGCCAGAGGGTGGCCCACGCCTCGCCTTCCGCCGTCCGAGCCCGCAGCTCGAGCGATCCCATCGACACGCCGAACATGTGAAAGGAGAAGCCCACAGAGGCGACACACTCCAGAGGCGGCGGCCCTCCGGTGAGCACCGCCTTGAGCGCCCTTGCGACGTGGGCGAGGTTGGCTCCGCGCGGGTCGGGGTGGTCCTAGAGCGCTCCGACGGGAAGAGAGTCCAATATCGCGTGGGTCGCCTCGACGAGGTCGGCGAGGGAGAGGAAGGCCTC
>NW_005201349.1:124549-125870 GCF_000372725.1 Emiliania huxleyi CCMP1516 | reverse complement strand
GATCCACTGCGCGTCGAGGGGGGCGACGGCGCCGCTCGCGAGGACCGGCTCCAGGTACATTGCGAGCTTTATTCAGAGTCAAGCGATTGCGCGAAATCCCACTTCCCACACTGGTGGATTCTGGGGCCTGTCTACCCCCTAAGCACGCAGTCGCACTGCGCACGCGCGTAGCTTTCACCCCAACCCCTGTAAGATGTACGCCGGCGTCGCCGCGCCTGACCCCGCGTGGACGTACGTGAAAACTGGAGAGGGCCACCCAGGGCTGCCAGTGCTTGCTCCTTGTACCAGCGCGCGCACACTCGCACACGCCGCCCGAGAGCACTCCCACCCCCGCCGCCCTCGCAAGCTCACAGGTTGAGTTGAGGAGGAGAAGCAGCTGAGGGAGATCAAAGCGGGAGAAGGCGGCACGGCGGCGGCGGCGCGGCGCCCCCCCATCCCCATCCGCCTCCGGGCGAGAGTTTCCCCCCAGCGTCTGCTTGAGAGCAGACGCTCCGGTAACCAGGCCGAGAGTACCAGGGAGGAGAGGGGAGAAGAGCCCAGGGAGGGGAGAGGCGAAGAGCCCAGGGAGGGAAGAGGAGAAGAGCCCAAGGCGGCCTCCCTCTCCCTCCCCTCCCACCGGGCCTCCCTCTCCCTCTCCTCCCACCGGGCCTCCCTCTCCCTCTCCTCCCACCGGGCTTCCCTCTCCCCCTCCTCCCGCCAAGCACCAACAGTCCCGAGGGGCCAGCCGCTGGGGGAACCACCTCCGAAGGGGGGGTGGACGTACGCCGGCGGCACGAGGGCTTCAGCCACACAGCTACCAAGGGAACGCGACCCACACAAAGCACCAAAGTTAGGCATACACCCCGGCGCAGTGTCCCCCGCCATGTGTCGCCGTTTGTCGGGGCACGCTATCCTGTGTAGTCAACAGCCCAGAGTCTATACCCTGGGATCTCTCCGCCCAGTCCGGGGGTGCGTCTCGAACCTTCCATCACCCTGGCGCCTGGGAACGTCCGGGTGTTGGAAAAGTAAAGATATATTACTTTTTTGTACCAGCGCGCGCACAAGAACGGTGGAGCCGTCCTGAACTATCTGCAGTCTGTGCTCACCGCACGAGCAACCGCGGCGCACCCTAGGGCGCGTCTCCCCGTGCGACTCGCTCTCTCCCTCGTTTGCCCCTCCCCCCTGCGACGGTGTATCAGTCGCCTTATGCCACCGTTGCATATCCGGATATGCAACGGTGGCATAAAGTGAATGATACACCGTCGCAGCATCCCTCCGGGGGCCCCTCTGCGTCGGGGAGGCGTTGTTGGAGGCTAGGACGCAAGCGTCCGTCGCCCTTTTC
>NW_005201349.1:106340-123700 GCF_000372725.1 Emiliania huxleyi CCMP1516 | reverse complement strand
GGTGAGGGGGTGAGGCAGAGGGAGAGGGAGAGGGAGGGAGAGGGAGACAGAGGTGGAGGGAGAGGGAGAGCGAGAGGGAGAGAGAGAAGAGAGAGCGAGCGAGAGCGAGACAGAGAGAGAGAGAGAGAGAGAGAGAGAGAGAGAGAGAGAGAGACGGGGGAAGGGAGGGAGGGAGGCGCCTGGCAAAGGAGCTGAGGGAGACGCCGCCGAGCAGAGTCTGCAGCCTGCCCGCGCGCCCAGTCGCCAGCTGCACCGCCGCAAAGACCAGGCCGGCCGGGAGGAGCAGTGCGAGCAGTAGCCGGCCGAGCAGGGAGGCTGTGACCGCGCCTTCGGCTGCGCCGGGAGGCGCGCCCGTGGCGACGAAGAGGGGCAGGGGCGCCCACGGCGGCGGGTGCGGCCGCGGCGGCGGCGGCGACGGACTCGGCGGTGGCGGCCTGCCCGGAGGATCCGGCGGCGGCGGCGGCGGCGACGGGCTCGGCGAGGGCGGCGGCGGCGGCGGCGGAGGCGGAGGCGACGGGTAGCGGCAGGGTAGGAAGCGGTCGCGCGGGTCGATCGCGACGCGGGGCGGCCTCTGCCCCTCTCGTAGGCGCGAGCCGGCCACGCAGAAGCGGCAGCGCTGGATGCCAGCCGCGGCGCAGCCGAGGCCAAAGGTGGGGTCCTCGGTGCTGGTGCAGCGATCGTCGGCGTAGCAGAGCAGGATCGGGTCGCCGCAGCTTGGGCCGGGATCAGCGTTGCAGTTGAGGGCCGGGGTCGGCGCCGCCAGCGTCAACTCCAAGGCGGCGAGCATTTTGACTGAGAGGCGCCGCGCGATAAGTTCTTCTGAGACAAGCCTCTCTCACAGCACACTGGCACGACAAGGGCGCGGACTGGCGCGGACTGGCACACACACCGGCTCACGAATTCTACGAGCCAAGCACCTCTCACAGCAGACTGGCACGAACTAGCACCACAAAAGGCACGCGATAAGAATTTTACGAAAAACCCCAAAACGAACAGACAGCTAGCGGAGCGCCTTCGTTCCCTCTGGCGACGCCTTCGCGCCAAACACACCGTGACGTGGAGGCATGTGGCGGGTCACAGCGGCAACAAATGGAACGACTACGTCGACGAGCTAGCTGCTCGCGGCAGGCAAGGTGACAGAGGCTCAAACGCTACCGAGTGGGCGGACAACACCATCCCGACGGACAATCCCGACGACGGGAGCAACACGGAAGGACCCGCCCCCGCCCCTCGGGGCGGGGGCCCCCGCCCCCCCGGGGGGCCCTTTGGGGCCCCTCCAGGGGGCGACCCCTCCGGGGAGGCCGGCCCTCCCCGTGCCGGTTCTCCCCAACCAACCCCGCCGGCAGCGCGAGCTGCCGGCCATATTGAGCGGTTCAACCGCGTCGCGCACTCGTCCCAACCGAGGGCCGCAGACTCGTTCTGCGCGCCAACGGCTGGTGACGCTGTGTTGCCCTTGAGCTAGTCCTTCCCCGGTCGCCTAGCCTCTGGCGCTGTCTGGCGAACGCCTGTATGCCATGCACGCGGACCACGCTTGCGTGGATACGTGGCTGGCAGGCTGACCCGTGTGCGGGGTAACCCGCGCACGGGGAAGCTTCACGGGTTCGAGCCGTCAAACATTGAGCAGCGGAGGTGTGCCGAGGGGGACCGGGAGGCGGTAAGCCGTCGTCGCCCGGCGCTGCATGCAGCACCGTGGCGATGGCGCTAAGAGGTTCCTCTTTTCCGCGCCCCCCCCGCAAGGCGCGCGATACACAACTCACTCACGCGCGCGCGTGAACAGGGCTCCAGGCCCCAAATGACAAGTGAGTGTTAGAGTTGTTTGGTATTGCTAAAAAAAAACTCCATCGCACACGATAAGAATTCTTAGATCTATGAAATCTGGTTTGCTGTTCACAGCTAGAGACGGCCTCTGCGGCAAACAGGTGTAGTTTATTTTTGCTTGGCCGGCCCTCATGATGAAATTCCGCAAAAACCTGGCCGGCCCCTGCGGGGGGGGGGTGCCCCTTCCTTCCTTCCTACCTACCTACCTTACTCATGGGAAACTAAAAAAGAAATTACGGGATGGGTGAAGGTGGGGTACCATACGGCGAGCATTTCTTGACTTTGACAGAGAGGCGGGGTGATGCTCCGAAAACCCTCCTAGCTGGGGACACTACTAGGTCATGCATGGCATCAGAAGTTTTATCTCTGGGCCCCGAAACGCATCTCTAGCAGCGTCGTTACGCATGCCCCCTCCCCTCCTGGGCGCATGCGCCTCACGTCTCGCCAGAGCATAAGCCCTTGGCGTGTGGCGAGACGAGTTTTTCGCCATGCAGCGAGCAGCAAGCCGCCGCCGCAAACAGCCGGAGGCATCGCCACGGCACAGACTGCGCCGCGATCCCGCACCCGTCGACGAAGCCCCCGCGGAATACCGCGCGTAGCGACGCCTTGTCGATCGAGATGGACACACACACACACACACAGAGCGGTGCCGTTGATGGAGACACGGACCTCCGGCACGGCGCTGCGAAAGACCACCCGCCAGTCGCTGGAGCAGAGGGTGCCATCTGGGTGGCGCACGACGATGATGTCGAGGGCGGCCGCCATGTGCAGCAAGAAAAAGAGCGCGCAATAACCCATCCCTCCCCGATCCCGAATCTAGCTCGCACGTTTTTTTTATTTTCACAATGGCATCCGCCGCCCGCAAGCGCGCCCGCACCGGCGGTGGAGACGGCGAGGAGGTCGAGGCGCCCGCGCCGGTCGCGGATGGCTTCGAGGCGCCCATCTTTGGCGCCCGCGTCTTCGGCCAGGTCACCACGCTCACGCTCGAGGGCGAGGATGGGCCTCTATCGCTCGGTCCGGTTGGCGTCGCGAGCGACCACGCTGGCGGCTGGTACGTCTCGACCAAGGACTCGCTGCTGCACGTCTCGGCGGCCGGGCGCGTGCGCCGCGTAGCAGCCTTTCCGGCAAATGAACGCTACACCGCTGCCGCCAGCCCGGACGGGAGCGCGGTTTTTGTGGCGGACTTCATGAACCACGAGATCCGGCGGGTGGAGGTGGCGACTGGCGCGGTTGCCAGGCTCGCTGGAGGCGGCGGGGCTGGCAACGAGGACGGCGTGGGCGACGCGGCGCATTTCTGCGCCCCAACTGGCATCGCCATCAGCCCAGACGGGAGCGCGCTGTTTGTGACAGACCAATTCAACCACGAGATCCGGCGGGTGGAGGTGGCGACGGGAGAGGTGACCACGCTCGCTGGCAGCGGCGAAGAAGGCGACGCGGATGGCGTGGGCGACGCGGCGGAGTTCTACTGCCCAGCTGGCATCGCAATCAGCCCAGACGGCAGCGTGCTGTTTGTGGTGGACCACGGCAACGACAAGATCCGGCTGGTGGGGGTGGCGACTGGCGCGGTGACCACGCTCGCGGGCAGCGGCGAGAATGGCGACGCGGATGGCGTGGGCGACGCGGCGCGGTTCTGCTACCCCTACGGTATGGCCATCAGCACGGACGGCAGCGCGCTGTTTGTGGCGGACCTCGGCAATGACAAGATCCGGCGGGTCGAGGTGACGACGGGAGAGGTGACGACGGTCGCGGGCAGCGGCACCAGGGGCAACGCCGATGGCGTTGGCGACGCTGCTGAGTTCTACGACCCATGTGGCATCGCCATCAGCCCAGACGGCAGCACGCTGTTGGTCAGTTCGATGTGTGGCCTCCGCCAGGTCTGCGCGGCGGCGCCTCCTCCGCCTCCCTCCTTTGCCCCGATCGTCGTTCCGCCCTCCACCTTCTCCGCCGACATGGCGAAGACGTGGGGCGACGAGACCCTCCCGCAGGGCATGGTCACCTTCCTGGTCGGCGACGACGTGGAGCGCGTCGAGCACGTCACCAAGGCCAACCTCTGCGCCCGGTCCCCGGTCTTCCGGACCATGTTCGGCATCGGCATGAGGGAGCGGGACGCCGCCGAGGTCACGGTGGCCCACACCGACCTCGCCAGCTTCACCGCCCTCGTCCGCTACCTCCTCACCGACCAGTTCGACCTCGGCGAAGAGGAGGGCAGGGCGCAGCGCGCGCTCGACCTGCGGGAGCTGGCGCAGATGTACCAGGTGCCGCGCCTCGAGCTGCTCTGCGCGCAGGCGCTGCAGGAGAGCGTCGCGCCGGCGACCGCCGTGCCGCTGCTCGAGGCGGCGCACACGATGGGCGACGGGCGGCTCCGCGCGCAGTGCCGCCGCTTCGTGGCCGACCACGCCGCCGAGGTGCGGGCGAGCGGCGGCGTGGAGCAGCTGCGCGACTTTGGCGTGGCCAAGGGGCTGCTCGGCGACGCGCTCGACCAGGTGGCGGAGCTGAAGGGGACGGTGGCGGTGCTCAAGGTGACGGTGGCGGCGCGCGACGTGGAGCTCGAGAAGGTCCGGGCGGAGGTGGCTGAGCGGGCATGAGTGAGGGGCAGCGCCCCACGCCCTGCTCGCTCGCTCGCCGCTTGCCACCAGTGAGAGCAGCGTGTGCGGTGTGGCAGCGCAGCGCGCCGTGTACAGGGAGCGCGCTCCGTTTTGATTTTCCGGTACGTTCGTACGTTCGTACGTCAGTAGACCCAGCCAGGCAGCGATTTTATGAAGTGGCGGCGCATATACAGGGAGCAGAGGCGGCGGCGAAAGTAACGACGGCCATGCTAACGACGGGCGGCACGGTGGAAGGGGCGAAGGTAGGCCCCTCTAGCATAGCGGAAGGGGAACTCGGCCTACTGGCGACGAGGAGGCTAGAGAAATTTGAGGTGTGTAGCATCTACACTGGGGAGATTCTTCCGGACAGGAACGGCGCAGCCACCAGAGACAGTACCAGACGAACTATCACGACACACGGCAGCAGGGGGGACGCAGCTGGATGGAAGTGACGACGAGAGCGGGGACGACTTTGACAGCGTCGCGGCGCGGTGTAACTTCGACTGGCCTGCAGCATCGAATGAGCCGAAACGAGGCACGAAGGCGACGCACTTCGTACGCTACGAGGAGATACAATTAGGCAAGGCAGCTGCGCAGGTGATGGTCCTGTTTGCAGAGAGGGGAGTCAAGGAAGGCCAAGAAATCACATGGTCATATGGGGACTCATACAAGAGCCACCGCAAGGAGATGGGATACAGGGCGGGGACCAGGGCGGATCCGAACGCAATAACACCCCAGCAAGCGCGGACGGCATTCGCGAGATACTGCGAAACGATAGATGAAGACGACTCGCAAGCGGAGGTTGGCTTCACATTGATGGCTGAGCATCGGCGGCAGGGTTACGGTCAGGAAGCCCTTGCTGGGCTTCTTCGCCACCTATTCTTGGACCGCGGCATGCGGCGAGTCACTGCCACGACAGATGAACGCAATGAGCGTGCTGTCACACTGCTGCGAGCAGTTGGGATGCGCCAGGAGGCTCTACTGAGAGAATCCTCATTTTGGAAGGGGGAGCTTTGCAGCGAGTACCTCTTTGCGATGCTTGCATCAGAGTTCAGGCTGGCAGCTCGTGATGACGTGATTTAGATGCGCCGGTGTTTGCGAGGAAGCAGGAGCTGGAGGACGAGGCGAGGATCGAGTGGCCTCGCTCGAGTGCGCGCGGAGCGGACTTAGCGGCCAGGCGCAGGAGGCGGTGCAGAAGCGGCTGGCGCGCTGGATGCTTTGCAGGACGCCCGCCACGGCGACGCCCGTGTGAGTGTGTGACGCCCGTCTCGGCGAACTGAGAACGCGGTGAGGCGCATTGCGGAGGCGGTGTTCAGGGGCGCTGGAGAGGGAGGTGGAGGAGAAGCAGCAGATTTTTTCTTTTAGCGACCAGGTTTTTTTTTACCGCCTTCATTCTTCCACTTAGCACTATTACGCACTATTCTTTTTTTGCATTTTGGATTGCACAACACTGCGCTGCGCGCCACAGGCGTGTTCCTGGCAATCCATTTTTCTAGCATGTTTTACTTTTAGTGCCAGTGCGCGCCAGTCCCCGTGCCAGTGTTGCGCGAGGGAGTTTGTTCAAAAATTCTTTTGCAATCGCACCGACGCGACAACAAAACAAGCCTCGCCACTCTCTCGACTACAACGGCTTTGAGAGAGTCAGCCAATCGCACGGCCCTCTCAGGCAAGCAGATCGCGCAAGCGCTGTCCTTGCCCCTGCACGCCCGCCACCTGTGGGTGAGCCTGCATCGCCGCCGCAGCCGCCTCGATCGCGCCCGCGGCTGCTGCGCGCTGCTTGCGTGCGCTCCCTGCGGCGTCGGTGCCGCAGCACACGGTGCGCAGCGCCTGGCAGCCATGCTCTTGCACGCCCGCCTCCTGCGGGTGAGCGCGCACCGTCGCCACGATCGCCTCGATCGCGCCCGCGGCTGCTGCGCGCTGCCTGCGTGCGAGCCCTGCGGCGTCGTCGCCGGAGCACACGTTGCGCAGCGCCCGGCAGCCTTGCTCTTGCACGCCCGCCTCCTGCGGGTGAGCCTGCAGCGCCGCCACGATCGCCTCGATCGCGCCCGCGTCTGCCACGCGCTGCTTGCGTGCGCCCCCTGCGGCTTCGGTGCCGCAGCACACGTTGCGCAGCACCCTGCAGCCTCCCACCTGCACCTCCACCACCTGCGGGTGAGCCTGCAGCGCCGCCACGATCGCCTCGATCGCGCCCGCGGCTGCTGCGCGCTGCTTGCGTGCGCCCCCTGCGGCTTCGGTGCCGAAGCACACGTTGCACAGCGCCCGGCAGCCTTGCTCATGCACGCCCGCCTCCTGCGGGTGAGCCTGCAGCGCCGCCACGATCGCCTCGATCGCGCCCGCGTCTGCTGCGCGCTGCTTGCGTGCGAGCGCCGCGGCGTCGTCGCCGGAGCACACGTTGCGCAGCACCCTGCAGCCTCCCACCTGCACCTCCACCACCTGCGGGTGAGCCTGCATCGCCGCCACAATCGCGTCGATCGCGCCCGCCTCCGCCGCAAGTTGCTCGTTCTGATCCTCCATGCACAGATTAGCCAAACGCATGCACGCCGCAGCAGCAACGCGGCTAACCGACACATGCGCCCGCAGCACCGCCGTCGCCGCCGCCACGTCCATCGCCTGTACCGCCGCATTGCTCGGCGGCGCGCCATCGGGCGCGGCGCCCACGCGCTGCCGCACCCACCGCCCTCCCTCCTCGCCGCCCTCGCCAGCCTCGAGCGCCGCCACGCGCGACCGCAGCCGCTCATTCTCCGCCCGCAGTTCCGCCACCTCGGTCTGCAGCGGCGCCACCTGGGCTTGCACCGGCGCCAACTGGGCCTGCACCCGCTTGTTCTCCGCCCGCAGTTCCGCCACCAGCGGCGCCATCATGCGCTGGCACACCGCGAAGGGGCACGTCGCCTCGTGCGCCGCCTTGTCTGCCAGCAGCCCCGACCACGCGCAGCCAGCCTCCGCCGCGGCACACGCGCGCGGCCGCTGCGGGCAGCCTTGCTCGTGGGCGGCGACATCGCCGCGCGTCGTCGCCAGCCCGCAGTGCGAACACGCCGCCGGCAGCGCCGCGATCCGCTCCTCGTGGCTTCGGCATCGAATTGCCTGGCCCAGTGGTCCGAGAGCCATGCGGCACTCGGGGCAGCGGCGCGGGGCTCGCAGGTTGGAGTCGCAGGAGGCGCAGAAGACGTGGCCCTCCCGGCACTGGTGCTGCGGCCCGTCCGTCGCCTCCAGGCAAACGGGGCACTCGAGGCTCTGGGCGGCCATCTCCGAAGGTTTTTTCTTTTTCCAATCTTGGGTTGTTGTGTTTTAGGTATGTTGTTGCCGTCGTCCCTGGGCCGCGCCTCGGAAATTCTTTGTATGTAAAATGAACTCGGGGGCACGGGACGCGGCACAAACGGGGCACAAACGCCAGGCTACAAAGACGGGGAGGCACGTAGTGACGCAGGGGAGTCTAGGCGACGGCGGCGTCCTCCGACGCCGCGGCGCTCCGGAAATTCTTTCTCTTGTTACAAAGTCGGGCAACACAAGCATCGCTGTCGCCTTTCGTATCGAGAGCAGAAACACCGCTTGTGAGGCCACGCTGTCACCGCTGTCGCCTACCGCCAGATGCCTCTAACCAAGCAGCCTCACCCACACGACGACGAATCAACATCGCTAATAGCTGTCCGCCGGCCGCACCTCGGCGGTGCGCCTGAGACTCTCGTGCAGACGGCCCTGCGACCGCGAGCTGGGATGTTGGTCGGGCTGCTGCTTTTCCAGAGTTGCTCCTCATTCATCCTCACCTCGTACTCGGGCCTGCTCCAACGCCACCCCGTCATCGTCAGCTTCTTGACTATGCTCGTGGGAGCAGGCGGCAATGCTGGAAACCAGGCCGCGGTGCTTGTGATCCGAGGCCTCGCGCTGGGAGAGATCCACGTGGGGTCGGAGGGCGCCTACCTCCTGACGGAGATGCGGCTCGCGGCGCAGATCGCGCTGGTGCTCACCTGCTGCGGGTGCGCGAGGGTGCTGCTCTTTGGGTGTGCGCTCTGCTGTGTGTGAGAGCAGAGGCACCACTCCGAGGCGGAGAGTAAGAGAGGCGCCCGCGCTGTAGGTACCCTCTGTACGACGCGCTCGCCATCGCCGCCTCGCTCGCAGCCATCGTCGCCGTCTCAATCGTGCTCGGTGCCCTGCTGCCACTGCTGCTGCACAGAGCCTCGATCGATCCGGCCCACGCGGGCGCGACTATCCAGGTGAGCACACACACACACACAACACGCACTCACACTCCGCCACACACCGCCCACCCACGCGCACTGGGCCTTGCACTTTTGATGCGGGTGGCTCCTGTCGTCTAGACGTGGTAGACGTGGAGTCGCGAGGGTCGCCCCCCCTTTCCCCACCACCGTGTGTGTGTGGAGAAGTTTACCTTACCTCACCTTACCTATCCAGGTGATCATGGACCTGTTTGGCGTCGGCATCACGTGCCTGGTGTGCTCGGCGTTGCTGCCCGAGCCGGCCTGAATGAGACCGCTGCGTCGCCCATGATCTTTGTGCGTGGGGGGGCGTCTCCCCAGGAGCGGTCGAGACGGCGTGAGAGTACAGTACGTGACAGTACGTGGGTTCGCAAACACACTTATGTGTGTCCGGAGATGTGGGTGTCGCGCTCTGGCGGCGTCGCGGGGAGGTTTATTTTTTTGAATTACTACACGCTACAACATCAAAAATAGTTGAGCGAGATCTCCTACGTCCTAGGAGCTGTGGACTCTGATTCTAAAAATATTGCAAATACGGTGGTGTGAGTGTGAACATGATGAACTTTGATGTTTTTTTGTCCGTGTTGCTCCCAGCGCCCTCGCCCGCGCTCCCTGAGGCCATGGCTGGTGATACTAGTACGGGGGCTACCTGGCTACCGCGAGAGCGACCCAACTCGTCGACATCGTCCGATGATGGTGCCTCAAAGTCAGCCTTCGGAGGCTATCGTGGGGTCGAGCCGGCAGTAGCCGTGACAGCATGTGGTTCCACCACCCCTCGCAGGCTTTGCCTCTGACCGCCACCGTTCCCAGGCTGCCTAATGGGATGGAAAGGAAGGCTGGGCGAGCGTATAGAAGCGTGCTCGACCTCGTCGTGGCAGCCTGCACGGCAGCGCTGGCAGGCGCGATGAGCGTCGTGCCACCTGACCCGAGACGGGTCGCAGGCGTCGTACCGAGCGCGTCGAGACCGTGTCCTGATGCGCTCTGCACGGGTGAGTCACGTCGGCGTCAAAGGAGCGACGTGTGACCTGTCAGAGCTTGGTCTCCGATCTCAGCGGCGCCGAGTCGCCTTCGGTGGCGACAGCTAGGATGCATCTCCTCCGTCGTGTTTCGCGCGATGGCCCTGGGAAGCTGGCGGCGCACGCAGGCGGACCTTGTGTGTGCGTGGAACGCTTAAAAAGTGGGCGCTCTACGTCACTTTTAATTTTGAGTAGATAGTGCCGAGCTGGCCGTGACGGCATTTTTCGCAGTTTTTGGCGGGTTTTGCACCACAGACTTTTTGCAACTAGTCGAAATGAGACTCTGTCGTGCCGTAAAGGAAGGAGAGGTACAGAGCTATCAGAGAGAGGCCGCTCTCAGAGGGGTCAGTTCTGTGCTCTGTCAGAGGACAGAATACAGAGGTCAGAGCACAGCACCATATTATTGAAGTTCATCGCTCGCCGCGGCCTCGTCCGCGACGCCCGTCAAGGGGAGGGCCCATTCAGACCCGTCGGCGAGCGAGAGCTGAGGAGCATCGAATCTCGTGTAGGCGAAGGCGGTGGCGAACGGCGACACCACCTCGTAGCTAGCGGCCGTCCCGTCGAGCGCCCCCTCGGCCATGGCAGTGGTGACAAACCGCCCCTCCCGCGGGTACACGTCGCGCTTTCCCTGCCGCGGGTGGTCCAATGCGAAAGACTGCCCAATCACCCCGTGGGGCAGGTCGCGAGCGGGCGCGCCGTCGGCCGCGCTGAGCGCGAGGTCGAGCCGATGCCTACAGAGGGATGCCGAGGACGCGTCGCGGGCGCGTCCCAACCGGCCGCGCCCGGAGCGCGAGGGTCGAGTGCGTTGGGCCCGAGACGCGGTCGAAGACGTGGGCTCCGGTCACCCGCAGCGTCCAGCCGCGCACGCGGAACAGCGCGCTCGACCAGATCATGCGGATCGAGAGGTCGTCGCACGCCCTCTTGCCCCCAAGGCCAACTCTGAAGTAGTGTCCGCCGCACGTGCCGTTGATGACGCGCCACCCAGTGTTGAAGTCGTCCAGCTCGGACGCCCAGTAGCTCGCCCTCGCAGCCTTGCGCTTGGCGCCTCCAACCCGCGCCACCAGGTGCACCTCGGTGATGAAGGTACCCTCTACCCTCAGCCGGCCGCGGTGCAGCCTGAACGAGGCGTCTTCGGTCCGCACGTTGACGGCCAGCCCCGGTGCGGAGAAGAAAGCGTAGAGCCTCCCATCCCCGCCCCGGAAGTCTGCGCGGCCGCCGCGCGCAAAGTGGAGATGCGGATCGCCCTTGCTGCCGCCGCCGACGTCGATGGCTGGCGCGCCGACGACGGTCAGGCCAATGGTGCTCGACGCCGCCTGACCGATTTGCGGGGGGGCTGAGGAGGATAGGGGGTTCCGTGGTTTGGAGCCGCTTTCGTCTCACTGCGGAGGTGCGCGCCTCCGATGAGGCAAAGGCGGTCTCGGCGGCGGCAGAGACGGCGTGATGGTTCGCACTCGTGGTCGTGAGCTCAATTGCGATGGTGGAGGTAGCCTGCAGCCGGCGCCGGCGCCGGCGCTGGCTCGACGAGCAGCTTGCAGTGCTCCTGTTCAGAGGCACACTTACGCTGCGTGCCGCCCTCTCCGCAATCGCGTCGGTGAGCTCCTCGCTGCACAACTCGAGCACCTTGAGGGTGATGGAGACGGTCTGGATCAGTGCCGACTCAGGGTAGTCGGGCACGGCTGGAGGGTAGGGCGGCGACGGCGTCGGCGAGGGTGGCGCCGCAGACCCATTCTGCTCAGACGGTGGCGGTGCTGAGGGCGGTGGCGGCGAGGGAGGAGGCAGGCCCGGACGGGATGAAGGAGGCGCAGGCGGCGGTGCGGCAGGTGGTGGGTGGGCAGGGGGCGGCGGTGACGGCAGCGGTGCTGAGGGAGGTGGCTTGGCGGGCGGGGGTGCAGAGGGCGGCGGCGGTGGGCTGGACGGCGGGTTGAGCTGCCCGGGCGAGAGCGGTGGTGGCGTGGACGGTGGCGGCGGCGAGGGTGTGGCGGAGGGGGGCGGTGTCGCTGGCGGTGTAAGCGGTGGTGGGTGGGCAGGGGGCGGCGGTGACGGCAGCGGTGCTGAGGGAGGTGGCTTGGCGGGCGGGGGTGCAGAGGGCGGCGGCGGTGGGCCGGACGGCGGGTTGAGCTGCCCGGGCGAGAGCGGTGGTGGCGTGGACGGTGGCGGCGGCGAGGGCGAGGCCGACGGTGGCGGCGGCGAGGGCGAGGCCGACGGTGGCGGTGGCGAGGGTGAGGCCGACGGTGGCGGTGGCGAGGGCGAGGCCGACGGTGGCGGTGGCGAGGGCGAGGCCGACGGTGGCGGCTTCGAGGGCGAGGCCGACGGTGGCGGTGGCGAGGGCGAGGCCGACGGTGGCGGCTTCGAGGGCGAGGCCGATGGTGGCGGCGTCGAGGGCGTGGCGGAGGGGGGCGGCGTCGAGGGCGAGGCCGACGGTGGCGGTAGCGAGGGCGAGGCCGACGGTGGCGGTGAGGGCGAGGCCGACAGTGGCGGTGGCGAGGGCGAGGCCGACGGTGGCGGTGGCGAGGGCGAGGCCGACGGTGGCGGTGGCGAGGGCGAGGCCGACGGTGGCGGCGGCGAGGGCAAGGCCGACGGTGGCGGTGGCGAGGGCGAGGCCGACGGTGGCGGTGGCGAGGGCGAGGCCGACGGTGGCGGTGGCGAGGGCGAGGCCGACGGTGGCGGCTTCGAGGGCGAGGCCGATGGTGGCGGCGTCGAGGGCGTGGCGGAGGGGGGCGGCGTCGAGGGCGAGGCCGACGGTGGCGGTAGCGAAGGCGAGGCCGACGGTGGCGGTGAGGGCGAGGCCGACGGTGGCGGTGAGGGCGAGGCCGACGGTGGCGAGGGCGAGGCCGAGGCCGACGGTGGCGGCGGCGAGGGCGAGGCCGGCGGTGGCGAGGGCGAGGCCGACGGTGGCGGTGGCGAGGGCGAGGCCGACGGTGGCGGTGGCGAGGGCGAGGCCGACGGTGGCGGTGGCGACGGGGTCGGCGTCGGCGGCGGAGGTGAGGGTGGCGGGGGCAAGGGCGGCGGCAGCGAGGGGGGTGGCGGTGAGCTGACCGATGCGGCTGCGTCATGAGTATCTCTGCTGGGCGAGGAGGGCGCCGGGGAGCCAAACGGAGAAACCAGAACCGGCGTCGCAAACAGCTCCGACGGCGACTGGGAGTCAGCGAGCTCCATCGGGTCGGCGATAGTCGCCTGCAGCGTCGTCGGTGCCTTGCTCACGAGGATGTAGAACACTGCGGGCGAAGGGTTCGCCGTCGCTGTCGCGAGCACGAGCACGAAGCCTGAGTGGGAGTCTGGACTGGAGTTGAGCGTTGCCGAGTAGCCCGCCCAACCCGTGGGACCTTCCTTGAACGTGCCGGTGCCCGGCTGCAGCGGGAACAGGTTGTCGCTGCCGATGTACCCGTACGCAGTGGCCTGATCTGCGTCGACCACGGCGTCGGTTGCGACGGAGAACTTCATCGTGGTGAACGACGCGTCTTCGGGCGTCGAGACGGCAACCTTGAGGAAGGTGCTTCCTCCGGAGGCCGTGAACGCCTCCACGGTGAACGTGGGCGCGGCCGGCGTAGGTCGAGCCGACTCCTCTCCATCCACGGCAGGGGGCGTGGCCGACGGAGGCTCATACGGAGAAACCAGAACCGGCGTCGCAAACAGCTCCGACGGCGACTGGGAGTCGGCGAGCTCCATCGGGTCGGCGATAGTCGCCTGCAGCGTCGTCGGTGCCTTGCTCACGAGGATGTAGAACACTGCGGGCGAAGGGTTCGCCGTCGCTGTCGCGAGCACGAGCACGAAGCCTGAGTGGGAGTCTGGACTGGAGTTGAGCGTTGCCGAGTAGCCCGCCCAACCCGTGGGACCTTCCTTGAACGTGCCGGTGCCCGGCTGCAGCGGGAACAGGTTGTCGCTGCCGATGTACCCGTACGCAGTGGCCTGATCTGCGTCGACCACGGCGTCGGTTGCGACGGAGAACTTCATCGTGGTGAACGACGCGTCTTCGGGCGTCGAGACGGCAACCTTGAGGAAGGTGCTTCCTCCGGAGGCCGTGAACGCCTCCACGGTGAACGTGGGCGCGTCTTGCAGAGACCTCGATGCGTAGCTGAATCCTCCCAGGATTCCTCCCATCGCCGCTGAAGCTGCAATGCCCGGCAGAGCCTTGGCTGCCTCCATCCGCCTACCACTCGCAACACTGGCCCACGCTGGCAGACCCATCATGCCAGCATAGTACATCTTCATGCTCGTAAGGTCATTGGCTTGGAACGCGCCACTCTCGTCGTAGTCAGAGCAGCGCTCGTAGAAGCCCTTGGCAGCGTCAGGAATGCGCAACCCGGCAAACATGACCTCAAGGTTGGTTATATCGTTCGCCCCAAAGCAGGCCGCACCGCTGTTGTATGAGGCGAACTTCGTCGTGTCGATAGCGCATGTGCAGGATGCTGTGGTCGGCGGCGGCAGCGGACTGCGAGGTATCCGAGGCGACAAAGGTGCTCGGGGTCGCATCACTGGGGCTCGTGGAGGACCTGCAGGCGACGACTGCCCCGGGAGCATTGGAGACGCGGGTGGTGGCGAAGGCGGTGGTGGATGTGGTGGGAGGGGCGAGGGCGGTGGTGATGGTGGCGGCGGTGACGGCTCAAGCGGCGATGGCGGCGGTGGCGTCGGGAGTGGTGGCGAGGGCGGCGGCGGGGACGGGGGACTCATCACTTGCTCAAGGACCCTGTACACGCCTAGGCGCCTAGGCGGTGTTGCCAAGCTTGAGGCCCCAGCCACCTGGGCGCCGGCTGCGATGCTCCCTGCGACTAGCACATCGAGGGCTGCGATGCCAGGGCTCATATCCGTCGGCGCGAAAGGCTGGCTCACCAATCTTTGACTCATCCGGGACTCGGTCGGAGCGTAAAAGAGATTCGAAGAATAAAATAATTGGAGAAAATAATTGAGCACTTGAGCACTGGATAGGGTCGATTCCGAGAGCAAGGGACCGGCAGGAGGCGGCGGCGCCGCAGAACGAAGCAGAGGAGAGCGACGCGACAGAAGAAGAAGAGACAAGGGAAAGAACGACGAGAAGGGGGCGACCGCGAGGTGGCATGAAGGTCGCAGCGAGAATCTGCGAGAGACTGTGAAGAGAGATAGGAAGAGGCGGACGCCCAAGGGTGGGCGACGGCTAGCGCATCACACCCCTCTCCTTAAAATCCCTGTGTGGTGGCGGCGTGCCGTCCTCCCATCCCTCCCTTGGCTTGTCCGTTTTCTTTCTTTTAGGGTCGATTCCGCAACGCTGCCTCCCGCGATGACATCGAGCCGCTGGTCAGGCCACGTGCCCGAGACGCAGGCACCACCGTCCATGCTGCAGAGCTGCAGCGAGTAGGGCATTTACCCCGAGCCAGCCCCACGCCCACGGCCCGCCCTCGGCAGTGTAGCGAGCCGGGTGCCGTCGGGCCGACGCGCGGGCGCGGGGTGCCCGCCGCGCAGATCATTTTCTTTTTTTAATCATTTTCTTTTTTTAAACGCACGACAAGTCTCGCCGCACTCCCCCTCGCCAGACGGCACCAGACAGGTTGACGCATGGCGCGTGGTAGTGTGGAATGTTGACTAGAGAGTGTGTCCGCCCCCAAGCTGCAGAAACGAGCTTTTAGTGCTTATGAGCATAAGCACTGGATTCTCATGCGCGCGGAGCGCGCCGGTGCTCTACCCGGACACGCGCGGAGCGCGCTAGCTGGACACCGCACGCGCGGAGCGCGCTAGCTAGACACATGCCTAGACACACACGCGCGGAGCGCGCTGGCTAGATACCGCGCGGAGCGCGCTGGCACCTATGTGCGCGGAGCGCACCGCGGTAGAGTCTAGACACATGAAGACAGTCTGTTGCAGTCAGTTGTGGCCACGCGGCTTCGGCCTGACGTCGTAGCACTCGGCTGGCAGACGCTGTGTCTCTGCCTTCTTCCGCGACCGTCATGACCAGACCCCGCTGCAGCGAAGCTCCAATGCCGCCCCTCTGTGCACGTGACCTGTCGTTGTGGTGAAAGCGGTCTTCCCAGTTGAGCCCGCCCCAGTTCTCGAGCGCACGGTTGATGAAGGGCACGGCGACGGGATGGTACGGCTGGGGCGCGTTCCACGCGATCACAGCCTCCTCAGTTGCAGTGACCCAGTTGCCCTGGCGGTCGCAGCGGTCCCACACACCGCCCATGCCCTCCACAACAGCCTCACACATTGACTTTGTAGCCATGTGCGTCCAGAGGTAGAGGTAGTTTTTGCAGCAAGAGTAGAAGCGGGCGTCGGTGAATACAGTTTTCATGATGACGGTGCTGCTGGTCGCGCGGTTCCAGGATTGAAAGCCTGGCCGAGGTGCCCACTCGGTGAGCAGCTTAGACAGCATGACGAACTCTCTCCAGACAACACTAAATGCCGGCATGTCATCGACAGCTGGATCAGCGCCACCGCCGCCGCCGTCGGTAGCAGGGCTGGGAGCAGCGGGGCCAGCAGCAGGGCTGGCAGCGGCGGGGGCGACATCATACGTCTGCCCCGGGTCGTAGTTGTCATCGTCAAACTGGCCGAGGGAATCGGCGGCAGCGGCAGGGGGCGGGGCGGCGGGAGGGTGCGGCGGGAGGGGCGGCGGGGGGGGCGGCGGCGGCGGGGGGCGGCGGCGGGAAGCAGGTGCCGCAAACCACTTCTCCCGACAGCGGAGCAGCTCGAGCGGATGCAAGAGCACAGTCTGACGATCAAGCATGAGAGCGACGTGCGCGCGGCTGCGGCACAGCTCCCAGGCGGCTTTGTCGATGCCGGCGACATCTTAGATCTGCTCAGGATGGGCATGTAGCGCCCAGAGACACGCGCGGAGCGCGCCGCTGCAGAACACGCGCGGAGCGCGCCGCTGCATGGGTAGGCGCGGAGCGCCGCCACTCGAGATTGGGCCTGTGGGTGGGCCGATTGGTTCCTAGCGTGTGAGTCAAACTCTTAATAGAAATCGCATCTAGCCCTCCACAACCCTCAAAATTTTCTTCGGGGCGCGCTCCGCGCGCGGCGCTCCGCGCCTACTCCTTGAGCGTCATAGGCACTGGTTCGCACATGTTCTGCAGCTTGGGTCCGCCCGCCCAGTCTCACGCTACTCGGCGAGCAGCACGCAGTAGCACGCCTCGGAGCGCGTCTCGCCGTCGCACGCGCCGAGCAGTAGCGTGTCGCCGTCCGCCAGCCGCGCGCCGCCCGCCGCCGCGCCGCCGTGCGAGCCGGTGCGCTGCCGCACGCGGCGGCCGTTGAGGGTGGTGCCGTTGGCCGCGCCGAGGTCGTCCACGAAGAAGGCGCCGTCGGCGTCGCGCCGGAGGCGGCAGTGCTTGCGCGACACCATCGCCGGGAAGGCGACCGAGTCGATCTGCACGTCGGCCGCGGCGCCTACGGGAGACATGTCGCGGACATGTCCGGGACGCGTCCTGGACATGTCGACCCGCACGTCGGCCGCCGCGCCGCGGCCGACGACGAATGCCGACCGCGCGCCCCACGCGGCGGCGGGCAGCGTGACGCGCCTACGGGAAGGTCCAGGGACGGTTCAGGGGAGGGCGCCCCCCCCCCCCGAGGGTTAGGGGGGACCCTTGACCCGCGTCGGCAGGTGGACGTGCGCTCTCGTGCACCCCTCGGGGCAACCCGTCGTAGGGTCGACCTGTTCACAGCTTTCAGGTGGGAAGAGACGCCGTTCACAGCTGCAGGCGTGTTGAAGACCCGTCGTGGGGGTCCACCAGGCCGCAGCTCGAGCGGCGCCAAGGGGGGGGGGGGGGCTT
>NW_005201349.1:104406-105613 GCF_000372725.1 Emiliania huxleyi CCMP1516 | reverse complement strand
GCCGCCGCCGCCGCCAGGTTCGTCGCTGCCGCTGGCACCGCAGCGGCTGCCACCTCCGCCGCTGGCCCCGCCGCCGCTGGACCCACTGCCACGGGCGCCTCCTCCACAGCGGCTGCAGCCCGTTGCCGCGGAGGTGGGGGCGCCCCCTTCGAGACGGGTACTAGACTCGGGCGGCGATGGCTTGCGGCCGCCGACGGCGGACGCCGCCTCCGCCTCCGCCTCCGCCTCCGCCTCCGCCTCCGCCTCCGCCTCCGCCTCCGCCGCCTCCTCCTCCTCCGCCTCCGCCTCCGCCTCCGCCTCCGCCTCCGCCTCCGCCTCCTCCTCCTCCTCCGCCGCCTCCGCCTCCTCGGCCTCGTCCCGCGCCGAGCGGAGCGCCGTCTCGTGCGGCGGGCTGTGAACAGCGCCTATTCACACCTCGAGCTGTAAACAGCCGTCTCGTGCGGCGGGCAGGCTTGGGACACTTCCGAGACACTTCCGAGACACTTCCCAGCCGCCTCGTGCCGCGGGCAGGCTTGGGGCGGGGAGCCAGCTGGGCCGCGACCCGGGCCGCCGCTGCGAGGCGAGGAGGCGTGGGGCGGAGATGCACCGGGCGGGGAGCCGCCCTCCGACTCGGCGGCCGGCCGGACGGCGGTCTCGTCCAGCTGGTGGGGGAAGTGTCTCGGAAGTGTCTCGTCCAGCTGGTGGGGGAAGTGTCTCGGAAGTGTCTCGTCCAGCTGCGTCACCGCCGCCGACTCGTCCTCGCACCTGACGGCCGAGGGCCGCCGCGCTGAGGCGAGATCGGCCGAGATCACGCGAGATCACGCGAGATCGCCCTCCCGAGATCGGCCGAGATCGGCCGAGATCGGCCGAGATCGCACCTCGCGCCGACAATCTCCGAGAAGACGGCGCCGCCGCCGCCCGGCGCGAAGCTCGGCCGCCAGCGCGCCCGCAGCGCGGTGAGGATGGCGTGCCGCTCCGCCGGAGGCGTGGGCTGCTCCATCAGGGACTCGAACGCCTGCACCACGTCGCCGACAGACGCGTCCATCGCCGCAGCCACGCGCGCGGGCGCGAAGCCCATCTCGACCAGCTCCGCGGCCGAGCGCAGCCCGCGCCCCACCTCGACCTCCGCCTCGCGCGGTAGGGACGACTCGTCGAGCTGCGTGTTGGCGAGGCCCTCGGGCGGGCAGGCCGACGCCTGCGACGACGGGAGATCTCGGGAGATCTCGGG
>NW_005201349.1:103349-104306 GCF_000372725.1 Emiliania huxleyi CCMP1516 | reverse complement strand
GGCCCCCTTCGGCTTAGGCACCCTCTGACCCTTCAGTCGGTTTACCCTTCGGCAACACATTGAGGCTTGGGCACCCCTTCAACTTCCGGCGGCTCTCCTTCGGCCGCTTCCCCTTCGGCCCCTTCGACCCCACGGCTTCAGGCCCCTCCCGCCCGCCCCTACCCGGCCGCCCCCTCCCCGCCCGCCCCCTCCCCGCCCTCGCCCTGCAGGGCTTCCTCGCTCTGCTGCGCTTCCTCGCTCTGCTGCGTCTCCACCGCAAAGTGCCGCCACCCGCAGCTCGGCGGACGCACCTACGACCTCGCCTCATCTCGGCTCACCTCGAGGTCATCTCGGCTCATCTCGGGTCACCTCGGCTCATCTCGGGTCATCTCGGGTCATCTCGGGTCATCTCGGGTCATCTCGGGTCACCTCGAGTCATCTCGAGGTCATCTCGGGTCATCTCGGGTCATCTCGGGTCATCTCGGGTCACCTCGGCTCATCTCGGGTCACCTCGGCTCATCTCGGCTCATCTCGAGGTCATCTCGGGTCATCTCGGGTCATCTCGAGGTCATCTCGAGGTCATCTCGGGTCATCTCGGGTCATCTCGGGTCACCTCGGCTCATCTCGGCTCATCTCGGGTCATCTCGGGTCACCTCGGCTCATCTCGAGGTCATCTCGGGTCATCTCGGGTCATCTCGAGGTCATCTCGAGGTCATCTCGGGTAATCTCGGGTCATCTCGGGTCACCTCGGCTCATCTCGAGGTCATCTCGGGTCATCTCGGGTCATCTCGAGGTCATCTCGAGGTCATCTCGGGTAATCTCGGGTCATCTCGGGTCACCTCGGCTCATCTCGGGTCATCTCACCGCAGAGTGCTGTGCCGACCGCACCTCCGCAGCACGCGGGGAGATACGGGGAGATACGGGGAGATACGGGGAGGTGTGGGGAGATGTGGGGAGGTGTGGGGAGGTGTGCGGAGG
>NW_005201349.1:76594-101360 GCF_000372725.1 Emiliania huxleyi CCMP1516 | reverse complement strand
GCCGCGCCGCCGGTGGCGTAGGACCGCTCGGCGGCCATCACGCCGGCCGCGGTGGCGAAAGACTGGGGCATGACGAACAGGTCGACCGCCCCTTCCAGACCCGACTCGCGGTTGGAGGTGGCAGGTGTATATTATTTTTGCTTGGCCGGACATCATGATGAAATTCTGCAAAAACCTGACCGGCCCCTGCCCTGCCCCTACCTACCTACCTACCTACCTACCTTACTTATGGGAAACTAAAAAAGAAATCACGGGGTGGGTGAAGGTGGGGTACTATACCAACTAAAGTGATGGCTGGTGGTACTATCCTGCAACCACAGTCCTTCCTGTGACATGGCAACTCTCAAGCCCTACAAAGATCAACGACTTGGGGAGGGTTGACATCGTGATTTGGGCGGAAAAATTCTTTTTCTGCTGTGAAAATTCCGGCGTGAGAGAGGGAAAAACCCGACGGGAGGGCCCAGACCCTACCCTACCTACCCCATCATGATGTCCGGCCAAGCAAAAATAATATACACCTGGAGGTGGCGGGATTTACGAAAAAAGAAAAAAATTCGCGTTCTCGAGGTGGATATCCTTTGGCCGCGTTGGGTAGCGAGGATTGGTGTAACCCGAGCCACGGAGGCGTGTTTTCTGACGGCCGACCGTCAGTGCACGGAGTTGCCACTTCTCCGACTGCCCCGGCTAGTTCCCGAGGTCGTCGGGTGTGACCCCTTCGTCCCCCGAGACCTAGCGCGGGTGGGTTGGAGGGGCCTCAGAAAGGCGCGCAAGCACGCCCTACGTCTTCCCCTCCTCCCCATCGGGCCGCGTGAGCGGCCACGCCTCGCAGATTCGTTTTCGCGCCTGGGTCAGGCGCGCGGGGCATCCCCCGGGTCGCTCGACCAGCGATCCGAAGAGTGGCCGCTATGCGAAGGAAAGAGTGGGGCCCTCGGGGTACGCCTCGTCCGGCCCCCTCCGAGGGGGGGAGGGAATTGCGGGGTCCCCACGGGCGCCTCAGTTCGGCCCTCCCGAGGGGGGGAGGGGGAGCAAGGGGGTGGGGGGATCGGGGCGGGGGGGAGGGGTCTCGGGTTTCGAGTGGCTAAACTTGCCCTTTCGGGATTTTTTGAAAAAAAGAAAAAACACTCCTGATTGACCGTCGCCAACTGTCATGTCGGTAGCCGCTCTGCACCGCTCGAAAAAAAGAATTTTTTAGGTGTGTGTGAGTGCGCGTCTTTTTTCTTTCTTATACATGTAAAATGAACTCGGGGGCACGGGACGCGGCACAAACGGCGCCGGGTTTCTTTCTTTCTCTCTGAGAGTGTGTGTGTGAGCGCTGGCGTTGGGGTTCACCTCCTCTGCTCGCGGTGCTGCGCGCGCAGTTCACCTTCCTCTGCTCCAAGCGGGCTAGGGCTCCATCCCCGCGAACAATGGCGCCGGCGCGCGATGCTATCCTGCAGGCGGTCCAGAGAGGCAACGAGGCGGCGGCGCGGGCCTATCTCGCTGACGGCGGCGACCCGAGCGCAGCCTTCACCCAAGGCCCGGTTGCCGGGCTGACGCTGCTAATGGCCGCCTCCAACTTTGGCCAGCCCGGCATGGTCGACCTGCTCCTGGAGCATGGCGCATCCCTGGACGCGCGGGCGAGCAACGGAATGACTGCGCTCATGGCGGCCGCCTACTTCGGCGAGGCTGCGATCGTGCGCAAATTGCTGCGGGGCGGGGCAAACACTCGGCTGCGCAATGAGAGCGGGCTGACCGCGATGGAGATCGCACACCGGAGGGGACACGCCGAGTGCGTGAAGGCCTTCAGGCCGCAAGGAGGCCACAAGGTGCTGCCCCGGGACGTGCACGCGGCAGAGGGGATGTTGGAGTGTAAGGTCCCCGAGGAGGTCTGGAGGGCGGCCGAGCGAGGCAGGGAGGCGACGGTTGAGGCTTGGGTCGACAGCGGCGGCCAGATGGACGCAACGTTCCTGTGTGACGGCGTGGACGACACCACGATGCTGATGCTTGCCGCCGGCAACGGCCATGAGCGTCTGGTCGAGACGTTTCTGCAGCGCGGTGCGGACCTGGAGCTGTGCGACGCGAGGGGCAAGACGGCGCTGCAGTATGCGAGGCAGGCAGGCCACACCGAGTGCGCAAAGCTGATCGAGGAGCAAGCAAGGGCGGCGAGGGCGGCGAAGGAGACGGAGGCGAAGCGGCGAGGCGAGACGCCTTTTGGCGGACATGGAGGTTGGGCTTTGTCATCACACACCTGGTTGTGCCTAGGCGACGCGCTTCTGGCGGAGCTCGAGGCGGAGAAGGAGGCGGAAGACAAGAAGAAGGAAAGCAAGAAGGGAAAGAAGAAGAAGAAGAAGGGGAAGGGCAGGGCAGGGTCGTCGCAGGCGCACGGCGAGGCGGCGGGTGAGGCGGACTTGGCAGAGGTGGATGCAGAGGTGGCGGCGCCCGAGGCGGAGAAGGAGGCGGGAGTGCCTGTCCGCTGCCTCGGCGAGGCGACGGCGAGGCTGAGTGTAGTGCCAGAGGGACAGGCACTAGAGGAGCCATCACCGGAGGTTGGCGCCGCTGCTCCGGCCGACCTCGCCGAGTCCTTTGCGCCGCCATCGGAGTCGCCGTCGCAGCTTGCTGCCGCGGCCCCCGATGAGGACTCGATCGGACCCGAGGACCCGAGCTCCGACTCCGTCTCCGACGATGCGGTGTCGGGAGAGCCCCAGCCAGCGGTGGCGACCGTCTCGCTCGCCAACGCCGACTTCGACACTGGCCGGGCGGTTGTTCCTGAGTCCACCCTCGGCGGCGAGACCACATGCATCGTGTGTTTTACCAGGCCGAAGACGCACATCGCCGTGCCATGTGGGCACCAGTGCGCGTGCGGCGCTTGCGCGGATCGGATGCGCGACTGCCCGTACTGCCGCGAGCCGGTGATGATGTGGATGCTGCAGCGCCTCGTGTAGGAGATGACATCCGTGTCGAGGCGAACGCGTCGTTGCAATTAGCGGTTATCGATAAAGGGGGAACGGAGGCTCGCCGGGAGCGAATCACCGCACAGTTCTTTTATGCGAGAGACGTCGTAAAGGTTCTCCACGCACCGCTGTGGCGTGTGGCAAGGGACGACGCCGCGCGAGCCGGCTCGACGGTGAACGAGCTAGCATGCGGGGAGAGCGGCATTTGTGCACACGGAGCAGAATGGTATGCATTGCCGTTCTCAACGGACTACGGAGTCGCATAGGCGGTCCTGGCCTAAAATTAGGAGAAATAAAACAGACAACCCAAGGGAGGGATGGGAGGACGGCACGCCGCCACCACACGGGCCTGGCCAGTGTGGAGGATAAAATTCTTTTATGCGCTGCTGTCGGCAGCCGCCGGCGCGGCTCTGCGCGATCTCTCCGTGCATGTTGACCACCCCCACTCTCTCGGCCGCGCACAAGAAGGGAGGCCACACCATGCAGTCGTGCGAGGGAGTTTTGTTGTAATTTTTTTGCCTACCCCATCATACGCCGGGACACGAGTGAGCACGCTGCTCCGACCCCCCCCCCCCCCCGGCACGTCCTCTCCGATGACTAGACATGTGCGCGGCATTGCCTAGGGGTGGGGTGGTGGGGCCTATTGGGGCATCAATGGCTTGTTGTAGTGGATATGAGTTGTGGGCGTGTCTCGCTGGCTTTCGCCAGCCTTTGCAGGCATCCTAAGTTCGGCAGCTCAGCCTCCTCTGCGCCAGGGATCGCGCGGGGCGCAGCACGCCCTGTGTCGTCTGCGCGAGATCCTAGTCCCTGGTTCACCGAGGCGCCCCCTACAGGGAGTCAGCTCAGCCGCGTTCCTTGTAGTGTGATGCCTTTAAGTCTTTAGGTGTTTGTTGTGCTAGCTTGTGAGGCCTTGACGAACCTGATCTCTCGTGCGTGAGTCGTCGCCTCTTCTGTGGTGAGGTGGTCGAGTCCCACTCTCCTTAGTTCTTCATTCACTCGCCTGCTCAGTCGTAGTCTGCCGTAGTAGTCAATCGTCCCCATGGGTTCTACTTTGTCGCTTATTTCTTTCATGGTCGAATCGCTGACTCGGTCGCTCTTGCGTCTTATTCGTCGGAGCCTAGTTCTGGCCTCCCCCGAGTACGCTTGCATGTTTCTCACTAATAGGTTCAAGACCGCCTTCCAGGTTTGTCCGGGTTTGATGTCTTCTTCTTCGTAGAAGGAGACTATTATTTGGTTCCACATGTGTTGGTGATTTCCCTTCTTTCATGAGATTGATCGCGTCTCGGACCTCGTGCTTGTTGAATGGTTTGCCCATATCTTTGGCATCGGCGTCCGAGAAGCGCTGTCCTTCCTCTAGTTTAGTCAGTAAGATGTCTCGTTTTTGTTTTATGGTTTGTTTTGGTCCAAACAGCCATTGATAGTATCTCGCTAGTTCGTCGCATATTTCATCCGGGTCCGTCGTGACCCCGTTTTTCTCATCTGGCTTGTCCCAGTCGGGTGTGCGGTGTAGGGAGGAGATGGTTCTCGACGCGTGCCCCGGCTGGAGCTTTCGAAAGAAGCTCTTCGTGGGACGTTGTTTGAGCTCGGCCTTGCGTCTCTCGATCTCGGCGTTGGCTTTTCTTTTCGCTAAGGCTTCCGCGTATCTTTCGTGTAGTTTGGCCATCCTTCGGGTGATCGCCGGGGATGATTGGTCTTTGTAAGATTTTTCCATTCGTGCGATCCCTCTCTTGATCAGCTCGGCTGCGTCTGGTGTGTGTCGCTTTCTCCTGGTTTCCTGGTGGAGATGGGCTGTCGTTTGCTCGATAGCTTCTGTGAATTTGGCTGCCTCGGCCTCGTTTTTCTTGCCCGCATAGGCCTTCTTCCATATTTCTTGAATTTCTTTGTGTATTTTTGGGTCGTTGAAAAGGGTCTCGTCTATTTTGATTTCTCCCTTCGGTGGTGTCGTGGAGGAAGGTGTCTCGATCTCTAGCACGACGGGGTGGTGATCGGATTTGGCGCTTCCAACGAAGAGGTTGGGGTCTGGCTCTATTCTGACTATGTGAAAGAGGGAGAAGTGTCTTCGTATGTAGAATCTGTCGATTCTTGTGTAGTTTGTTCCGTGTCTCCGGGTGAATCCGCTCTTAGCCTCGTAGCCGTGAAATTTCCTATAAGCGTCCGTGAGGCCTTTTTTGGATGCTTCTGCCCTCCAAGCTTTAAACCCTGCGTTTGCTGTGTATTCCCCCTTCTCACAGTCGATGAGGGGGTCGTCGAGCATGTTGAAGTCCCCTGCTATGATTCCTCCTCTGCTTAGGTACCCGTTTTTGGATATCTCTTCTATCATCTGTTGTCGAGGTGCGTCCTTGGAGTGAAAATAGAAGTTCTGCAGCTTCGCCAGGTAGCCTTCTATTTGCACTGGTACCGAGATATATCGTGAGCCGCATCCTTTCACTGGTGGATGCTTTCACTCTTCTAAGTGGCTGAAAAAAACAATCAATTGTTTTTTTTTTTGAGCCCCTACGCCCTCGGGACGCGCACCGCGCTACTGCTCCCGGGCCAGGGGTGTAAGGGAACACACTAGGGCACACCAGGGCCAGTCTAGCCGGCCTTATCCCGCCCACAGCCTTCGAAAACGCACAAAAATCGCACCGCCGGAGCCGCGGCGAATCGCCGCCGGAGGCCGCGTGTCGCGCCACCGACGGCCGCACATCGCACCCCCGGCTCCGCGCCGCTGCTCCACCGCGCCGGCCATCCAGCGCGCACCCCCCAAGCTGCTGGTGCCCTCTTAAAGGGCCACAAAGCCTCGAAAGGAGCCGTCGACCGTCACCTAACAGAGGGGTGTCGGCCCCGGGCTCGCCGCTCTTGCGAGCGGTCGGCGGCGTCTAGGGCGGAGCCAGCGGTAGTAGCGGTGGTGCCGGCGTGTGCCGTGACGGAGGGGGTGGCGGCGGGGCGCGGACGGCGGGGTGCGGCGGCCGAGGCTCGAGCGGGGGGGCGGCAGCGGTGGCACCATCGTCGGCGGAAGTTCGACCTGGCGGGTGAGAGGTGGGAGGCGCCGAGGGCGGAACCGCTGCGGACGCGGCGAGGTTGGAGGCGCAGAGGCCGAGGCGGCACGGGCGGCGGCGCCGACGGCACTGCAGCGCCGGTGCAGCGCCGGGGAGGGCGGCTGAGGTGGCGCGGACGGCGGTGGCGAGAAGGCGGGCGGAAGCTTAGACGGGTGGTGGTGGAGGAGGAGGCGGCAAAATCACGGGCGAAGCGCCGAGGGGGGCAGCGGAGGCGGTGCACCAGCGGTGGGGAGGGTAGCTACGGCGGCGGGGTAGCGGCCAGCATCGCCAGGGGGGCGGGAGGTGCCGCGGGTGCCGCACGGGCGGCGGCGGCCGTGCCGGTGATGGCGCCTGGGAAAGGGGAGGCGCGGGTCTGAGAGGCGGACGCGCGGGCGGGAGAGGTGAGTGAGACCACGCAGGCGGCTGCGGTAGCGTCGCGCCGTGCGGGAGGGGCGCCGGCGCAACCACGGCGGCAGCCGAGGCGGCTCATCGCGCCGTACAGAGGCTCCGGGGAGGCGCGCCGTGCGGCGGCGCACCGCTGGATCGCCGCGACAAAGTGTAGCCGAGGCGGGGCGGGAAGCGCCCGAGCCGGCCGTTGGGGCGGCGCCGACGCCGCCCAGGATGCCGTGGGCCGATGGTGCGGAGGAGCGGCCGCTCCCCCTCTCGGGGCGGCCGCAAAACCTGTGCAGGAGCAGCACGCCGAGAACGCGCCTGCTGGGGGTGAGGTGCCTAATGTGAGATTGCGGCCGCCGCAGTGGCCACTTTCTCCCTCCAAAGTGCATGTGCCTTGGGAAGGGGGTGCAAGCACACCTCCGCTACTCGGAATATAGGGTCACCGGACTCGTTCGCGAGCGAGCGCGGGTAGACGGCGGCGTGCGCAAAGCGACGGCTCGCGCGCGACCGCGGGCTTGCGCGTCGGCCGTGCGCGGGCAGAGGGTGCTGAGGGGCGAGCGGTGGCGGTCGCTCGCCCGGGCAACCCGCGCGCGGGCGGCGCGCCGCAGCGGGGAGCGCCCAGGGGCGCGGCGCGGCTGGCTGCGAGCGGGCGCTTGACATCGTTTTTGAGCAGAGATAGCCCAAAAATATACCGCCGGATCAAGCACACAGTGGCGGGGTGCGGGGTCCGGTGCGGTGCGTGCAATCGTGTGTTTGGCGTCATGTTGTGTGTGCCTTCGCTTGTTTCTATTCAAGCGTCCTACGCGGGGACTATCGCTACGCCAGGGAAGACAAGGGCGTCGAAGTGCAGCTGCTGCTGTTCGAATCGTTCGGCAGGTTCGGAAAGGGGGTCCGTGAGATCCTCCGGAAGGCGGCGGACGTGCTACAGAACAAGCTGACGCGGGCCCAGTACCTCGATGAGGTGACTTGGACCACCAAGAGCTGGCTGGGGCTGCAGAAGCAGCGCATCTCAGTCGTTCTTCACACGGCCATCGCAGAGCAGGTCGTGAATGAGCTTGCCTGTGTGTGGCGGGGGTGGGCGGGTGCACGGAGCTAAGTGCCTCGCCGCCCTCGCAGGAGTCGCTTAGGCGGCTCCCGTGGTGTACCTGTGTTAGTGCCAGTGCGCGCCAGTCCCGTGCCCAGTGTTGTGCGAGGGAGTTTTGTTGTAAAATTCTATTCAAGGCCTAGGTAATGGCTCATACCACGGCTCTGCAGCCTCACACACGCCCGTTTCAGCCACAGACACCGCCGGCACGCACTCCCACTTCACACATGCTCAAACACAACCCCACCAAAGCACAGCCCTGCTCAGAATTGGCAAGGGCTATCACTTGGTGACCCAGGCAGCCTTTGGCTCGCCACTGCACTCGGCTCCTCTCAATGCGTGTCGGGCACCCCCCACGACAGCACGCCGACGGCAAGCTTTGACGCCCGTCTGGTGGACCTGCTGTGGCCACAGCCGCCCCTCACATGCAGCTCGCACCATGACTCGACACCGGGCCCGCTCATCCCGGTCGTGGCGGCGTGTGTGAAGGATGCGCGGCCAAGCCGCTGGCTGGCGCCGCTTGAACGTCCGAGATGGCCGCAGCACAGGCCACGCGTCGCGCCGCCGGCCAAGCCCAGCCTCTCGGCGGTCGAGTTGGTCGAGCTGGCGGGCGGAGAGCCGCCAAGAGGGCAGCAGCGGGGCGTGAGAGGCCGTGCGAGCTTGCGCTAGCGCAAGCGCTAGCGCTTCGGGCGATTCGATTAGGCGGCCTCCTTGGCCATAGAGAGAGAGAATTCTTGATACGAAACCACGACGACACACACCAGTCGACTCGCATCGGTTGCCTCCATGAACGGCGGAGCTATTCTCGCGTCCACACCACACCTGGCTCCAACGTGGACACGCCCATAGCTGGGGACACTACTAGGTCACGCATGGCATCAGAAGTTTTATCTCTGGGCCCCGAAAGGCATCTCTAGCAGCGTCGTTACGCATGCGCCCTCCCCTCCTGGGCGCATACGCCTCACGTCTCGACAGAGCATAAGCCCTTGGCGTGTGACGAGACGAGTTCTTCGCCATCGCAGCGAGCAGCAAGCCTCTCTCTCTCTCTCTCTCTCTCTCTCTCTCTCTCTCTCTCTCTCTCTCTCTCTCTCTCTCTCTCTCTCTCTCTCTCTCTCTCTTGGCCATACGAAACTCGAGTAGCTCGAAAAGAAAAAGAAAGCGGGGTTTTGTGGGCCGCGGCTGTCGGGGCAGACGGCCCGAATACGCCATGCGCTCCACCTTCTACCGCGGCGCGTACGCCAATAGCGGCGTCGTCGGCAGCATCGCCGTCCGCACCCTCGCCAACAACGCTCACGTTTCCGCAGCGCATGCGCCGAGCAGCCTCCGCAGCGACTCACCGCTCAGCCAAGACATGGCCCTCCGTGCAGAGTACCGGCGGTGGCGGCGCGGCGGCGGCGGCGGCGGCGGCGGCGCGTCCTCGCTGGGCGCGCGCACCCCGCTCTGCGGGGTGGCCACCGCCACGGCGCACCCTGCTCCCGCCCCCGCGGACTCCTCGGCCTCCGCCCCGTCGCTGCCGCGTCTGCACCGCGACTTTCTGCCCGGCCGCGTGCTGGGCAGGGGCGCCTTTGGTGTCGTGGTCGCCGCGCGCAGCCGCGCCGCGCCGCAAGACGAGTTTGCCATCAAGGTGGTCGCCTGGCCGGCAGACGTGGACGCGGCGGCGCTCGCCGAGGTGCGGGCGCTCGCGTCTATGCCCCCGTCCGACGACTTGCTCCGCTACTACGGCGCGTGGGTGGAGGCGGGCGGAGACTGGGTCCGCGCCCTCTCATCCTCCCCGCGCGGCGGCGCGGGCGGGCGCGTGGGCGAGGCCAGCTGCTTGAGTGACTTCAGCGTCGGCAGCAGCGGCAGCGGCGGCAGCAGCGGCAGCAGCGGCAGCAGCGGCAGCAGCGGCAGCAGCGGCAGCAGAAGTGGCATCGGAGGTGATGTCGGCTGCAGCATCCGCACCACCGCACAGGTTGCGCCGGCGTCTGGCGGCGGCCAGGCGCGCCGCGCCCTCGACACACGCGCACTCTCCGCCAGTCGACGCGCGCGCAGCCCTGCGCGCGCTGCTCGCTGCTCCTCACGTGCCAGCGCCTTTGGGCTGCGCGGCGAGGAGAACGGCCGGACCCCCTCCCTCCCTCCCTCCCTCCCTCACCGGTCTCCGCACACTGCGGACGAGCTTTTAGACCCTTCTCGGACCCTTCTCGGACCCTTCTCGGACCCTTCTCGGACCCTTCTCGGACCCTTCTCGGACCCTTCTCGGACCCTTCTCGGACCCTTCTCGGACCCTTCCCTGCAGGTGGTCTCCGCACTGCGCGACGAGCTCGGACTGCGCCGGAGCGCGGGCGCGCAGCTACGCCTGCAGACGCTGATCAGCCAGGGCGAGAGCTGTGACGGGGAGCGTGGCCTGCCATCTGTAGGCGCGCGTGGCTCTAGTTCCAGATGGACGAGCTTCGGAACCTTCTCGGACCCTTCTCGGACCCTTCTCGGACCCTTCCGTAGGCGCGTGGCTCTTTCTCCAGATGGAGCTCTGCCCCTACCCCACCCTCGCGCACTGGCTCTCGCATGGCGGCGGGCGGCAGCAGAGGCAGCAGCGCGCGGCGGCGGACGGGGCGGCGGCGGACGGGGCAGCGGTGCCCGACGCGACGCGGTGGCAGAGGGGCTGCGGCGCGGCTGTGGGTGCGAGCAGCGTCTCTTCACGCCCCTCGGGTGCGGCCGTAGGTGGTTGTGGGTCCGCGGCGTGGCCTCCGGACTCGAGGCGGTCCACGCGGCGGGCTGGGTGCGCGAGATTCGCCGAGATTCGCCGAGATTCGCCGAGATTCGCCGGGAGTACTCGAGAGGACTCGCGATGCTCGTAGCCGCAGCGGGGCGGGTGCGCGACGCAGGAATCGGCTCAAAGCCCCCCCCCCCCCCCCCCCCCCCACACACACACACACCACCACCACCACCCCACCCCACCCCACCCCGCCCCAGCCGACTCTTCCCTCCCCTCCCTCTCCGCTCCTCTCCACCCTCCTCCCACCGCCCACCTCGCTGCGACATGCGCCGCGCGCAGGTGCACAACGACGTCAAGCCGGCGAACATCTTTGCGTGCCCCGCCACCGGCGCCGTCAAGCTGGCCGACTTTGGCTGCTGCGCGCGCACGGGGTCGCTGGCGGCTGCGGGAGGCGCGGCCACGCCCGCCCAAGACTGCCGCCCTCCGGCTCTCGGGCCCCAGATTGCTCGCTCTGGCCCTTGCTGCAGGCACGCCCGCCTACGCGCCGCCCGAGCGCCTCTGCGGCGACCCCCGGCCGGCGGACCCGAGCAGCGACGTCTTCTCGTTCGGCGTGGTGGTGGCGGAGGTCTTCGGCCAGTTCGCAACCTCGATGGAGCGCGCAGAAGCCGTGATGCGGCTGATGGCGCCGCCGCCCGCCGCCGGCGCGCCGGCCGCGGACCTCTCGCCCTCCGCGCGGCTGGCGAGGGCGATGCTGCGCCGGGACGACGCGCAGCGGCCGAGCGCGGCGGAGGTACGACGAGAGGCGGCGGAGGCGCACGCAGCTGCGGCGAGCGTCTGATCGTCTTTTTTTGTCCTGCGCTGTCGAGCGCGAGCGCGAGCGCGCTGCCGCCTGTGGATTATATCTTTCGAGATCCGCGAGGTTTGCGCGGCTTATGCGGAGCGTGTTTTTCTTCGAATAATCGGCGTCTCCACCAAGCACCAAACCACGAAACCAAGCGCGCCGCGTCCATTGCAACACCGCCCCCGGCCCCCCGCGCCCCCGGTCCCCGGAGCCGGGGCCGGAGCGCGCGGAGGCTCGCCAGAGTCCAGCACACTCAACACAGTGCACAGAGCGCAATCCCTCCTCAAGAGTCTGGCACAGCCGTGTGCACCGACACCCGTCACCCCCTGCGAGCCCGTGCCGAGACTCTAGCCCACGCATCATGCGGCTTTACATCCAGATGCTCACAGGCGGCAACAGGAACAGCATGGGCCGCGCACGAAACGCTTAGCGCTGCATCTCTTCGCCCTCCGGTCCGCCGGCCTGGCCGTTCAGGTCCATCTTAACGTCCACAGACGAAACGCACTCGGCCGCCTTCCCGCGATAGATGTTCTTGTTGCGAGCGGCGTCGATCACCTCAACGGTGCAGCAGAGGCATGCCGGGCAGCACTTGGGGTACATTGTGGTGGTGCAGTGGCAAAGGATGCACGCGATGCCGACCGTCTTGACGCCGCAGCAAGAGGGGCAGCACTCGCAGGTGGTGCAACACTTGGGCGGGCAGGTGATGTCGCAGCACGTGCACGACGGAGGGCAGGGCCAGCACGTGCACGTCGGGCACGGGCACGGGAGGCAGTCGCACTTTGGCGGGCACGTGATGTCGCACCAAGTGCACGACGGAGGGCAGCAGGTGCACGTTGGGCAGGAGCAGGTCGGGCAGCCGGAGCCGATGTTGGAGCAGCACTCGGGCGGGCACTGAATGCAGCAGCACTTGCAGCTGGGCGGGCAGCACGAGCAGGCCAGGCCCTTGACGTGGAGAAGGCAGCATGGGTCGGGCCCAAAGGCGCACTGGGGTGGGCATGCGCAGAGCAGGGGCGTCTGCCAAGCGTCAAACGTGTACTGCGGCGGCAGGTCCTTGGCCGCCTCCTTGGCCGCCTGGGCCTGCAGGACCTTCTCCTCGGTCCTCACCTTGAGCGCCCGTGTTGTCTCGACTACCAAGCAGCCCTCTTCGTTGGGCTCGAGCTCCATCTCCTGGCCGGGCTTGACGTAGACGTCGCCGACCTTTAGAGCCATCGACGTATAGCCATCCGCATAAGATTCCGCGACAGTCGCGGAAACCGCAACGATGCGCCTCTTTTCATGCAATTGCCCGCCGATATACAAACCATATAGCGCATATGTCTTATATAAGACTTGAGTCTAGATAAAAAGCGTGACACGCGAGCATTGTCTGGTAAGTAACCAGATACAACATACCGCGCAAACCCTGTCAGCAGAGTCCTCCTACGGGAATGTAGAGAGAGTTTTGTGTACGTAAAGAGCCACATACAACGAACGAGAGAGAGTAAGCTAAAAGTACGTACAACGAAAAACCCGGCTAGTGACTGAGTGAGTCCAAGCGTTTCGGACAGCGTCCTTCTTGCTCCCGCATCAGCCACGGCGGCTTCTCCCGCCTTCTAATTGGTTGTAGGTATTTCTAATTGGTAGGTAGGTAGAGGGGGGAGACCCAAGATGCATCCAGATCGAGGCTGCTGCAGTCAGATGCAGCGGCGCTCGACTTTTAGATATGATGCCGAGATCAGTCGCCAGTTCAATGCGTTTCGGCCCGGAATTTGCCGTTAGTTCGGGCCGGTGTGTTGCAGCCCGCCACAGCCCAGCACAACTCCGTACGTCCGCGACAACATGCTCTCAATCGCTCCCGCCATTCACCTCGGCGCCCAGTGCGGCCCCAAGATCGAGCTCGCCACCGTCAAGTTCGGCCCCTACCCGGGCTACGGGCAGGCTACGGGGGCCCCTTCTCGTCGGTCACTGGCAAGGTCACCCTGTATTCGGACGGGGATGGCGTGCAGGCCTGCTTCCCGAGCCGTCGCCCCACCCTGCCCATTGCTGTCCGTGGTTTCGATCACACCCCCACGCCTTCCTACCCACAGACCTTCGTCTACGATCTGTCGGGCCTCGACACGGGCTGCACCGGCACCGACCCACTCGAACTCTCCGGCAACGCGTGCGGCATCCACATCCACTCTGGCTTCACCTGCTCCAGCGCCTCCGAGGTCGGGGGGCACTATTACCAACCCCCCGCGGCCGACCCGTGGTCCGACGGCGGCATGGGCGCGGACTACGTCGCGTTTTACAGCACGACAATCGGAACCGCCTCGGGCAACTTTGACGCCGACACGGGCGCGACTACGAGCGACCTGCTGGGCCGGGCCTTTGTCGTCCACGACGCAAACGGCGGGCGCATCGCGTGCGCGCTGATGGAGCCCGTGGTGGACCCGCTGTGCGTGACCAATTTTGCAACCTACCCCGGCTACTACGGCGCCTTCCCCGACGCGACGGGTGTCATCACGATGGTTACCGTGGACAAGACCACGCAGTACTTCGACTATACGCTCAAGGGCCTCGACCTCGGCACACCGCGCACAGCCCTCGACCACGCCCGTGCCCGCGCCCGCGCCCGCGCCCGCGCCCGCGCCCTCGCCCGCGTCCAGCCCATTCTCCGTCCGCGCCACGCACAGGCTGCGCTGGCGGGTACAACGCCTCGTTCGGCAACTCGTGTGGCCTTCACATCCACTCGGGCTCCTCGTGCGAGGCCGCCAGCGAGGTTGGCGGGCACTACGCCACGAACGGCTTCGCCGACCCGTGGACGGAGAAGAGCCTCTCCTACGTCTCCTCCACCAACGGCAACGCGGAGGGGAAGCTGTCCGCCGTCATGGGCGGCACCTCGCTCGATGTGCTCGGCAAGGCCTTTGTGGTGCACGGGTACGACGGCGGCCGCATCGCGTGCGGCACGCTCGAGTACTGCGACCCCTGCGGGCCGCCACCGCCGCCGGCAAACGTGTGCATGCCGTGGTGCAAGAACAACCCCGACAAGCACTGCCCCAAAACCCAGCTTTGCGGCAGCTGCTACTTCTGCTACCACTAGAGATGCGCTCTCTTCCTCTCCACAACCAAGGTCCCGGGGCCTGAGGCGAAGCCGTGTGACTCCTCCGCGAGCTACTCGCAGCCGTCTTCTCGCCTCGCAAATTTGTGCCTTCACCTTTTCAATTTTCGCGTTCTTCTGCGCCGTGGCGCGTGCAACGATACCCGGCGTGCAGCGCCTGTGGTACAGCGTGGGTGCGTGCAGTTGGTGGCCCCCCCCCCCCCACCCCGGGCCGGTGGTGTGCGGCCGTGCAGCGTGCTTTTGGCTCTTACCTGGACACGATTATGTGGCCTGTTCGTGAGCTGCACCTGTCCTCATTCATTTTGTTTTTGTTGTTTGAGCCTGCAGATGCGGTGTGCATGTCCATTGGTGTGATGTCTCTCGATCTGTTCTCGCTCGCGCGGCCTTCAAGATTCTTTTTCCCTCCCTTTTCGCGTGTTTGGACTGGCTCAGTACCGCTCGTAAAATTCTTTTCTTCGGCGGACGTGCACTTGAGGCAAACCCCACTTTGGGACCTGTTTGAGGCGGTGTGACGGCTCTCACAGGGCACGGGAAGCTCGCCCGCCGTGTCTGCGTGGCCCGCCCGACCCGCGGGGAACGGCGCGCGCCCCTCCCGGCGGAGCTGGGTGCGGCAGACGGGCCCACGGGTCGGTTCCGGGCCGATTTGGGGCCGTTCTGTCTAGTTATGGGTCAAAATCGAGCTAGACAGTTAAATATCTCGCCCCCACGGATGAAACTTTTTGAATTTTCTGGCCACGATCGTCGACCGGGCCCGTGAGGCCACGGGAACGCCCTCGGATTGTACAGCACCCTCCACTAGCCACAACCGTGGGCCCTCAACCGCGTATCGGTGTCGCCGCAAAATAGCCTTCAGACGCTGTCCAGTCGTTATAAATCGGCCAATCTGGCCCCTCTGCCACAAGTTTTGCTTTGGGACGCACCGTAGCACGGTGGAGTCGAGATCCGGCGCGCAACCATCAAAAGTTTCATCAATCGGGCCCGGCTAGACCTGCCACCGGAGGCGCGCAAAATGGAGGCGATTTTGTGGTGGTAAAGCGCAAGATGGCCAGAACGGGGCGCCGCGCGCTCGGGAGCGCTCGCCGCTCGCAGGCCAACTCCTCCCCAGCACGGTGCGTGCGTGCGCTCAGGTTGAACTCGATGCCGCGACTTCACAGCCTCCGCCGTGAAGCTTGCAGCACGCCGAGGGCGGACGCTTTTCGGCGCCATGGTTTTGGCGCAGTGCTTCGCCGGCTGTCATCCCAGTCCATGGTCGCTCCACATCGATTCCCAGGCGTGCCCGCACGCTCCTCAGGGGAGTGGGCACGCCTCTTGCTATCCTGAAGCGCGCGTCAAGCCCGCTCGACCGTGAGCTTGCTCAGCGAACAGTTTTTCAACAGACGTTGAGCGACGGGCGTGAATCTCCCACACACTCGCCAACTCCTGACTGAGCAGGCCTAGTACCCACGTGATAGCCCCACTGATCCATCCCATGCGATCAGGCGCCGCTCGGACCCCATCTTCGAGCAGGATTCCTCGCGGCAACACAACTCGGCGCTCTCGATGTGCGCGCTAGGCAGTCTCAACGCCGATTACTGCCGAGCGCGCACGACTCGTCGGCGTACCGGCGTGCCGCTGGCATACTACGCGACGGTGGAGGCGCGTGGGCTTGCTCAAAAGGCATGCATCTGTCGGAGAGTGTGCCGCAAGACCTGATGTGCCTCCGCTCCAGGTGTGGGGCAGTTCGATGGATCCAGCCCAGCGACCTCCACGTGACGATTGAGGACTGCTCTTCCCCTTCGGCCGAGCCTCCAGTCCCTGCCACCGTGCACTGGCGCCAGCGAGCTGCGTTTACATCCCGCACGCGCGATCGGCAGTCGAGTTACAACCCGCAGCTGTGCTGTGTGCGCGCGCACTCGAAAGTGGTTCGGCGATCTCTCGGCGACCACTCGTCGACTCGCGCTCGGACGCGAGGTGCGTGCTCGCCTGCCTCCCCCGGGAAGGACACGGCCATTTCCAGCGAGATCTGTGGAATCATCCTCACCACCCTGCCCTCACGCCACCCAACCCGTCCGGCTGCTGCCATACTGGGACGTGAGTGCAATATTTGTGCTGCCCTCGCCATCCGACGCGTGTGCTCCGCTCCCTGCAGGCGGGGATCGCCGTCGCGCACCAACACGCTTCGTCCGGGAGGCGCGCGGCGCGACCCGCGTTGCGAGAGCGTCGGCGGAGCCCGCGTGCTGGCCCTCTCCGGGACCGCCGCCGGGGCCCAGAGGGCGCAGATTCGGCCCCCCAGGGTCAAAGAGGGCGGTTCTGACACCGCCAAGCGGTGCTTTCGTGGACCCCACGAGCTCGCGTTCATCCCTTCAAAAATATTTATTTACCCGCAGTTTGCCTCAAGTGGACGTGCCGTACAGAACAAGCTGACGCGGGCCCAGTACCTCGATGAGGTGATTTGGACCACTAAGAACTGGCTGGGGCCTGCCAGATCGTACATCCGAGCGCTTTTTTCCGATTTGACATTTGTGAGATGTGTCCTGCGTGTGCGGTGTGTCAGGCGTGTTTACGGTGTTATTCGCACACGTCTCGCACATGGACATGGACATGCCGCGCCGCCGTCAGCCGCGAAGAGCGGGGTCTCAGTCTGCATGACATGTTGCTTATGGGCATTTGAAGGGGCTATCATCCGGGTCGGGATCGAAGACTGGCCGCGCTGCGGCGGGCATAAGAGCACCCGGGGCGCGCTTGTGGCGACGGCCGCAGCAGCGCCAGCAGAGGAAGCAGAGGCAGAGCGTCAATGAGACTGCGACGCTGCCCGCAACCAGCGGCACCAGCCACGCTTGTCCGTCATTGGCATCGGCGGAGAGGAAGCTTACATCCGCGATGGGCAGGGACGGTGGCATGGGTGGGGGTGGTGAGGGTGGGCTGCTCGGCGGGGTCGCGGGAGGCGCCGATGGAGGCGTGGCGGTGCACTCGACCCGCTTGTAGATGTCCTTGCCGAGGCGGCAGTTGTTGGCGACGTCTGACGTCCCACAACTGCCGTTACCGTCGCAAAATGAGTTGAGCGATGTGCCACCGCTGCAGCCACGAATGATTGCCGAGGTCCAGGGGCAGCCCGAGCTCTCGACAAGCATCAAGCAGGTCCCACAGTCGTCCCAGCCGGCGTCGCAACTGGCGCATTCGATTGGTTGCATCCCAAAGCTGCGCCGGGGTGGCCTGCCGCAGCACAGAGCAGCACAGAGCAATGGTCGCGGCTTATTGGGCGACAAGGAAGGACGGTAAAGAAGAAATTTTGTGCGCGCGCGGGTCGAGATCACGCCCGGCAGTCCTAGCAGAGAGTCCGAGCAAAATGGTCGGGTAGCGGCAAAAAGAATTTGCAGGCTGCAAGAAATTGTGTTATGCGCCCTAGCTTTTTTATTCGCACTAGGAATCCTACGGGCGAGTAGAGGCCCCCCGCACACGGGGTTCGATTGGCATCGCCCTCTCGTGGTCGGGGGCGTGGCTGCCCGGCTCGTTGCCGAGCGGCGTGCCTCTACTCGCCCGCTCCCAGGCCATTGCGCTGGAGGCCACGCAAAGAGCGTCGACGCTACGGACTCGCAGGTTGTGCCGCCACACAGATCGCTGATGAGGCTACGTCCTGAGCGGCTCCTCAACCTCGCAGCGCCGCTGCTCGTGACGCTGGCGATTTCCTTCTTCTGTTTTCACGAGCTGGGCTTTAGCTGGCGGTGGTCGATCCCGGCAGGCCTCTTCACGGCTGTTAGGATGCAAAAACGTGGCTTCATCTAGGTCCGGATTACGCTGCACGGCATATACAGTGTCACACGTGATGCTTTCGTCGTCCGTCATTGACCCATTGACGTCTTTTACAAATACACCGCAGTCACGTGTGATAGACGAGGATATACGACACGGGCAGCGCCGCTCACTCCGACGCGGCAGGCAGTACGTCACCATAAGCGTCTGTGCTGTACCATCGCATCTGCGCGTCGCCCCACCGCCGGCGGAGCGCCGCCTCCTCGCGCGCCGCTGCGGCGCCGTCGCCGAGCAGGAGCAGCGCCCGCCAGAAGCGGTAGGAGCCCTGCCAATCGTACGGCGCGGCGAGCGCGGCGGAGGCGTTGTACGCGGCCGCCGCGCCGGCCAGGTCGCCCTTTGCCTGCAGGATCATCCCCGACCAGAGGTGCGGCTCCGGGCGGGTGGGGTGGAGGTGCTGCGAGACGGAGACGTCCATGACGACCGCCTCGGTGATGCCCGGCTTCTGGCTCGGCTCGTCGGCCGGCTTGAGCAGCTCGTGGTGGTCGATCAGCAGCTTGCGCACCGGGTACCTGCGGACGCGCCGTGGACGTGTGGGTGGACGTGTCAGGCGGACGTGTGGGTGGACGTGTCGGCGGACGTGTCGGAGGACGTGTCGGAGGGTGGCGGAGTGGAGGCGGGCAGAGTGGAGGCGGCGGTATCGACCGGCGGGGTGGGCGTTCCTCGGGGCGGTGGTGGAGGCAGCGGCCGGGGCGGGGAGGGAGGAAGGTTCTCGGAAGGTTCGCGCACAGGTCGGCGAAGAGGGTGCGCATGAGCCGCGGGACCTGCAGGACGGCTCGAGGGAGGGTCTCGGAAGGCGTCTCTCGGAAGGCGTCTCTCGTGCAGGCGGGGGAGCCGCGGCGCCTCCGGGTTGTTGCGCTCTCGCGTGCGCATCTTGGAGTCCTTCTTTGTAGCGGTACTGGGTGAGGAAGTCGTCCAGCTTGTGCGGCAGCAGCGGCAGCCGCGTCAGCTGCAGCCTAATCTCAGAGACGCAGCGAGCTGTCGGACACAGCACCGAGTCGAGCGGCAGCCGCTCCGTGAGCTGCAGCCAGAAGGCCCAGTCTTCGTGCCCCTTTGGGAGCGCCTCGTCGAAGCCGTGCGGCGTCGCTAGCCAGAGGTCCTACCGTTCACTCGAGCAGTGACGAGGCCTCAAGCGGCTAGCCCTAAGACCCGCCGTACAAACACCGCGGACACGGGGGCTTGACCTCTGGGCTTACCTCTGGGCTTGACCTCTGGGCGAGTGCAGCCGAGTGCGTGGCTTGCTGACGGGCGAGGGAGAATGGACTCGCACCCACGCCAGAGGCGGGACACGGACTCGGCATCTAGCCCGCGCTCCTTCCTCCACAGAGTCATCAGCGGGAGCGGGCCGTTGACCAGCGCGTTGTCGGCGCGGAGGGGCGGCACCGTCCACTGCCAGCGCGAGCCGTCGAAGAACTGCTGGTTGGCATACACGTAACACGAGGTTGGTGCGCGGCACTAGCGCGACCTGATCATATCCAATGCAGCTGTGGATCGCGTCGGCGACACCAAACCGCGCTTAGGGGACGCCGTAGGGTTATGAGGGCCGGATAAACATGTGAAAACGGGACGCGCTCCAACTATTCCCCTCCGTCGCGCGCGCCGCGCGCGCGCTGCCGCCGCCGCCGCCGCCGCCCCCTCCTCGCCGTCTTCCCCACCCCTACCCTCGGTTGCGCGCACGCGCGCGCCGCGCGCTGCGCCCCCCGCCCGCGCCCACGCCCCCCCCCGCTCCCACCCAAGCGCGAAGCGCCCCTTGGGTGTGCTGCGAAGTGGAACCGATCGAGAGGTGGCAGAAGCCGCCGTGTGTGACACATATTGCGGCACGTGAGTGAGACAGAGCCCCGGCGCGCGCAGCTCGCGGCGCGGGCGTTTTTGCAAAGATGAAAACGGGACATACCTAAACATGAAAACGGGACGCGCTTTCCCCTTCGTGGGCAATTTTTCCGCGTCGACAGCCTTCGCCAGAGCTCGGCAGGCGATGCTGTCCCTCTCCTGCATCTCCGCCGCCGGCCTGGTGGCCGGCCCAGCGCGGTACGCCACCGCCCCTTCCCGCGCCTTCGTGCGTGCGGCTGTCGCTGTGGAGAACGCGGCACCGGCTGGCTTCTACTGGGGATACGATTCATCCGACCCAGCCGCTGAGCTGGTCGAGCCTGAGCCCACTCCGCTTGACCGGCTCTCCTTTGGCCGGTTCGACGCCTCCAGCGACGCCATCAGCATAGATGAAGTGCACACGGCGCAGGCCAACTGGGCGAGCGCCATCAAAACCATCTCGGCGGTGCACGCCGAGGGTGGCGATTTTGTCGACATGGCGGCCACCGCGGCGGGCGAGCTGTACGGCTATGGCAAGACGAACGTGCTCTTCAAGCCGACCAAGGCGACGGAGCACCCCTTCCGCCCGACGGCGGAGGAGGCGATGTCGTACTTTGTCGGCGCCGAGGCGATGAAGAACGACGCCTTCAAGGGCGAGGACGCCGGCTTTGCGATCAACGGCGGCCGCGGCTGGAAGGACGTCACCTTCCGCAACCACCAGGTGAGCAGACGCCACGCCTGGGATCCGGCCGAGGCCGCGTCGGGAGAGCGCGGCAGCCGGGCTGGTGGCGCCCGGTTCGGGAGCTTTTTTGCCCGTGCCCCTGCTCCGCCTTGCTCCGCCCCTGCTCCACCCTGCTCCGCGCCGGCGCAGCGAGGAAACCCCTTCCCCTGCGCCAGGTCGAGCTCCTGGGCGACTCGGCCATCGCGATGGGCGACTACGTCTTCGTCGACGCCACCTCGGGCGACGAGGTGCGCGTCGAGTACACCTTTGGCTACCGCAAGGTGTGTGGTGCGTGTGCACCGAGCACCCTGTCAGGGCTCTGCACGCCTCTGCAAGTCACCTCGCCGCCTCCGCCCTCCCCGCCACCACCCAGCCCGCCACCACTCAGCCCGCCGCCGCCCAGCCCTTCGCCGCCCTGCCCACCGCCACCACTGAGTCCGCCACCGCCGGCACCACCCTCTCTGCCACCGCCGCCCCTGCTTCCGCCGTCCCCACCCGCCATGACCACCCGCCCCGATGGCCGCCAGAATGAGGACGGCAAGTGCCGCATCTTCTTGCACCACTCGTCGGTGCCGTACGCGGCGGGCCCGGCGGCGGGCCCGGCGGCGGTGACGGAGGCGGAGGTGCTGGCGGCGCAGAAGCTGTGGGCGGACTCGATCGCCTCCATCTCCAAGGTGTACGCCGAGAAGGGCGACTACGTCGCGGCGGCGGGCGAGGCGGCGGGCCAGCTGTACGGCTACGGCCACACCGACGTGCTCTTCAAGCCGACCAAGGCGACGGAGCACCCCTTCCGCCCGACGGCGGAGGAGGCGATGTCGTACTTTGTCGGCGCCGAGGCGATGAAGAATGACGCCTTCAAGGGCGAGGACGCCGGCTTCGCGATCAACGGCGGCCGCGGCTGGAAGGACGTGACGTTCCGCAACCACCAGATCAAGTGCTACGGCGAGGTGGCGCACGCGATGGGCGACTACGTCTTCGTCGACGCCACCTCGGGCGACAAGGTGCGCGTCGAGTACACCTTTGGCTACAAGCGGTGCGGCGACGGCAAGGTGCGCATCTACCTCCACCACTCGTCGGTGCCGTACGCGGCGGCGCCGGCGGCGCCGGCCGCGGCGCCGGCGGTCGGCAAGGGCGAGGTGAAGCCCGCCGCCAAGGCGAAGAAGGCAAAGGCTGCTAAGGCTTAGGTAGGAGTACGGCGTGCGCCTTGCGGCGTGTGCCGGGTGCGGAGATGCACGTGGCTGTGTGTGGCCACCAATATTCCATGTGCGCGCGGACCTTCCGTCGTCCCCGCGGCGCCCACACTCGGGTGAGCCGTGGGTCCGCCGGTCCGCCCGCGGTCTCGCGGCGTGCCGTGCCCTTGTGCCTTGAGCGCGCTTGCGGACTTTGGTCTTTGCGCGAGGGGATGGCGGATGTGATATTCGTCTCCAGAGACTCACAAAAGACTATGGCATAGATTCACTATGATTCTATGGAGAAAGAAGCGACCGCCTCCCCGCCTCCGCGGTCTCTCCGAAGGGAAAGCGGCGGGTCGGAAAATATCTAGGAAAATATCAACGCGCGGAATGTACAAAGCATACAAGAAGAGGAGAAAGAAGAGGAGAAACACCAGTGATGACGAAACAGAAGCTAGCGCGGACGAGAGCAGGGCAGACCCGGGGACGGCGGAGCCGGAGCAGACGGCATCGGCCGCCGAGGGAACGTTGGGAAGAGGCACGAGGGAGGGCGGCGACCTCAACCGACTATGGAGGACCCGTCACCAGACGACGCAGGGCAGACGATGTGGAGGCGGAGCAGACGCGCAGGGCGAGACGAGGGAGGGAGCAGGACTTTGCGGAGATCAGCAGGAGGATGTACGACGAGATTAGGAGCAGCAGGGACCCGAGGGACCATGTGGAAGACGGCTAGTGCTACATAAGTCCCCTATCGTGGTGGAGGAGACGACCCCGGCTAGTCGCCGGCCACACCCACAAAGAACCCTGCACAAAGATCGCACGGGCGGGGACCTGTTCCTTTTTACCCATCTCACAGTAGAGGTGTCCGTTTTTATTTATTTTATCTCCGGTCTCCGGTCTCCTCTCCGCACTCCGCCCCACTCCGCACACTAGGACGGCGACCGCTGTCTGTGCCCTTCTCATGAACATGTACTAGACCTTTTGAAGTATAGCAAAGGGGGTAGAACACTCCCAGAACGAAGTGCCTGATCGACTGTCAGGCCAGCGGCGTGACAGGAGGAAGGCACCACGACCCCAGGGTGGGTGGGTGGGATACAAACAAGCCGACGGACAGCGAGAGACTGCAGCGCACGAGCTAGCACAAGCACAGAGGAACGCTCTGCAGCTACCACGAGGATCTCAAGTTTCGTAATCTCTCGAGTCGTTACAGACTCGGGGGGGGATCTGTAACCCGAGTGGTCAGAATTGGTTCCCCACAATATCAGCTCAATATCGAAGGTTCTCCTTCGCTCCCTCTGATCCTCCTCGCTCCCCTCAAAGCTCGAGGAAGGTTCGCGTTCCCTCTTCGAGATCATCTCTTGCTCCCCCCGCGGTGGGGAGCATGATAACGTCGTGGGGGGTCGGACCCCCCCTCATTAGCGTTCGGTGCACAATATTCGCTGTATGTCGGCGACCTAAAGCTCGGCGGCCGTCGCTCGCGCCGGCCGACTCCCTGTCCGGCGGCGGGGGCGGGGCGCTTCCGCGACATCGCGCCAGGCCGCGCCTCTCTCCACTCTCGGTGCACGTCGCTGTGCGCGGTGGCGGCCCCCGACCCCGCGGGACCGGAATATACCACAAATGGGTGAAAAGGAAATCGTGACAAGACGAGACAGCAGACACGATCGTGCGGCGCAACACCCAACCCGCAAACCGCGAGCGCGCATGGGGCGCGACCCAATCTACCCCACTCGAGCCCGCTACAGACGTAAGGCCACTCTCGGGAGCGTGCCTCCCAGGCTTCGTGTGATGCCGCGCCTCGATCCCCCCCCTCTCGGGGAGGGGGCGGAGCGTCGACGCGGAGCTCAGTCGCCGCACACGTGGGACTTGGAGGTCAGGATGAGGCCGACGATGAGGCCATAGAGACCGAGCGCCTAGGGGCGGATGCGCGCGGGCGCGCGTCGTCAGCACGTGCGCACGCGCGGGCCGAGCGGCGCTGCGCGGCGGGAGGCGATGGGGCCGCGGAGTCGGCCACAGCGGGCGGAGCGGGGATGTGCGCGCGCCTCTGCGAAGATGAGAATCAGCACCATGCCGACGTAGAGCTTGGCCTGCTGCGCGTTGGCGCGTACGCCCGCGTCGCCGACGATGCCAATCGCGATGCCCGCGGCGAGGCCGCTGCGAGGGGGGGGGGAGGGGGGGGGGGGGGGAGGCTTCCATCCGGAGAGGTGGAGAGGAGGGATGGAGGGAGGGGGTTGGGGCGGCACACACCTTAGCCCGCACGCAAGGCCCGCCGCGAGGTGCGCGAAGCCGGTGAAGGAGGAGTACTTTGTCGTACCCTCGCTCGTCGGCGGCATGACTGCGGTCGGTCGGAGGAGGGGGTTGGGAGGGCGGCCAACGGCTGTGGCGGCGCAGTCGGCAGGCGCGGGAGAGGCCGCGCGTGCACCTCCGTTGGCAATGATGACTGCGATGATGAGGCCGTAGATGCCGAGCACGCCCGCCATGACCACGGGGATGATGGACTTCATGATCAGGTCCGGCTTCATCACGCCCATCGACGACACCCCAACGCCAGACTTTGCAGTGCCGTACGCGGCGCCCAGGTCTGCGGCGCGCATGGGAGGGGACCGTCGGCTTGTGTGGCGGGAGGCTCGGTCGGTCGTGCGGCAAGAGGCGAGGGGCAGCGGCGCCGCAGCGCGGCCAGGCCCACGCTCGCGCATCGGTCACGCGCGCGGGGCACAACTTTGCTGAGAATCCAGCGCGGGTGCGCAAAATCCACAGGCCGCTGGAGCATCCCCCCCCCGTGCGCTGGTGCGACGCGGGAGCACGCGCGAGGGCGGCCGGCTGGGTGGGAGGCGACGCACTCGCAAAGATGAGCGCCACGGCGGCGCCCATGAAGCCAAAGAAGGGCGCGGTCGCTGGGCAGAGCGCGTCGATGGTGCCGGGCATTTTGCAGCGATGCGGGAGGGTCCTGCGAAGGGAGCGGCCCGCGCGTGAGGCGGGATGTGCCCTTGTGCCCTCGGCGCACGCAGACTGCGGTGTGTGGGTGTACGGCGCCGCGCGTGCGTGCGCAGGGGAGCACACACAGCGCTGTCCGAAGCAGACACAGGCAGAAAGAAGAATTTTACGACAAACGCGCACACTGACACTTTCACTGACTGGCACTAACACAGGTACAACACAGAAAGAAGAAATCGCCGCTGGTTGTCTGACTGTGATTCACCTTCGATACATACAAAGGAAGAACGTGAAATCCCCCCCCCCCCCCCCCC
>NW_005201349.1:51203-76271 GCF_000372725.1 Emiliania huxleyi CCMP1516 | reverse complement strand
CACCCGACCACCGCAACCCATCCGGCGCTCGATTATCATCGCCGGAGGCCGCCCTTCCGCTGTTGAACATACTCGGCCGGGGCACGCACGCGCCTAGGCACGCGCAGCACACGCTCAGCCCAGGCTCAGCCGAGGGACTCTTCAGCACTGCTGTCGTGCGTACACACATGGAGACCTCCTATGCGAGTCCGAGGCGCAGCCTGCTCAGCGAGGGCCACTCCGTGGTCGTCGCGGCAGAGCCGTACAGAGTGCCTGGCACCGGAGTGGTCACGGCCGAGCCAGTTCTAGCAGGTAGGACGGCATCAGCGAATCGGGGCTGCGATGTGGCTGTCCGGGAGCGGCGACACCCTGCTCGGTACCCCCCCTTCACATCTAAAGCCATGCCGGACCCCCCCCCCAGCAGGAGCGCTCTGCCTGTGGGGGGTGCTGGCATCTCTGTACGGACAGCAGCTGTAAGTAGCATGTGTTCCAGTGGCGAGAATTTATGGTCGACACCAAAATCAGTGGTCTCACCGGCGGGCCCTCCTACTGCCAACCGGGCTCGAAGGCGCGGTGAACACAACCGCCTCGAGCGTACGCTAGACGATCGGGTTCGTGAAGCGCTCGCCGGGCTTATTCCTTATACCGCAGCCGGCCAGCTCGTTGTTGCCCCACCGCTGACGGAGTTCACCGGCTTGCGGCTCTTCCACGCCACCGCAGCGCAGAGCGAGTGGAAGAATCGGCGCACAACCTCGAGGCCGGTGGTGTGAGGGTCGGCCGCGGCGGTAAACTGATGGACCCAGCCGAGGTGCCCGACCAGTCGAAGCCGCGCCGACGCGCCGCGCGCGACCACCAGCCAGCTTTTCGGCCGGGCCGAGCACGAGGCCTCGAAAGAGTAGACACTCTCCGGTCCATCCGGAATTTTGTCGTTTTTGTGCGTCCTCCCCGTTCCCGAGGTCGTTGAGCTGTACTCCGGCGTGCTCCCGTACCGCCAGGACAAGCCCGACCTGCCGCATCTGGTCGAGTGGCTGCTGCCCGGCATGGCCTCTGCGAGTGTGCACGGCTCAACATCGATGGGCGACTGGATGGGCGGCCTCCGTCGCCGCTGGTAGCGTCGCGCGTGACGTGGCTGAGGTGCGTGCGCGCTCCAGGCCCCTCGCGTTGAGACCTCCAGACCTCCGCCGCCGTGGAGCCGACCGTGGTAAGTGGGCGGAATGTCTTGTGAGAGCGTTCCCAGGTGGTGCTTTGGTTTGGGCAGACCTTCTCGGGCCGCTCCGACTCACTCCCCACTTTCTCGCACACAGGCGACACGAGCACGGGCGACTCAGGGCTTTCTCTATTTCCCCTCTCTGGACCCGCCCCACTATGTGTGGTCCGCCCTCATCAAGTTGATGGCCCCCCCAAACAACCGATTGCGGTCGGGGCAGTCGGGGCAGGAACCTGAGAGCCACTGCTCACGCTCCACGCCCCCTCCCTCCGCGCGATGCACTGCGCGAGCACGTACCGCAGGTCTCTGCTGGGCGAACCTAGGCAAAGGACCCGCCCCCCGCGCCGACGGCCTGCGGGCCCAGGTGCGCTTGCCGCCGCGACGGGCTTACCTTTCGTTTTTGAGAGTCAGAGTCGTTCGTTCGTTATGGCTGCTGATGCGTGTGGTGCGGGCACTGTGCGTCGGCCATCTTGTGGAGTCCTGTAAGCAGCACGTCCACTGCATCTCCGGGGTCATCATCGATTGAGTACTGGAACCCATGGGCGACGCGGGTCACGGCATGGCCAAGGGCCGCGACGCGAGCAGAAGGCATGCGGCCGAGCTCGCTCTCGAGAGTCACGTTTCCAACCAAGAAGGGCTCGCGCTCGATGAGCACATAGCCCCCTCCAGCGGAGCCTGCCGCCGCCCAAAACCAGGGCGCAAGGCCGCTCGAAATCGCGGAGAAAAAGACGGGAATGCAGCCCATTGCCACGTCATCACTGACAGACTTGCGGTCGGGGCTGTCCCCACTGGGCTCCAGGCAAAAAACTGCGCGCTGCTTGTCGAGCAGCGACGCGCCACCTCGCCACGGGCTCACGGTACAGCGCGGGTGAGCCTCGCATTGCTTTACCACGAGAGTCCGGACCGCAACGTCCCCGTGCGCCGCACTGCCAACAAATAGCATGGTTGGGGAGATTACTGGGCGATCCAGACCGTGCTGCTCGCGTTCCCATGGGGGCGAGAAGCCAGCCCGCGTCTGGCCGCTTGACCAGCGCACACTCGGGTATGGCACGGAGATCAAGTTCGGGTATGTCGAGCTGATGTTGCTGCTCACCTTCGAGAGATCTTTCCACAGATGGCTCCGCTTCGCTGTGTGATCATTGAGCGCCTCCGCCCTCACCCGACGTTCGAGCGACGGGGTGATGGAGTGCAGATACCCCACACGCATCATGAGCTCGTATGGAGGCTTCGGGTGCGCGAACCAACCGCCGCACTGCTCAAAGTGGTAGTGGTGCGGCAAGCTGAAGAAGTGCCGGCAAGCACGCCATGGCTCGCGCGCGTGTCGAAGCGCAAGCCGCACCGATTTTGCGCTCAAATTTCCAGATTGGCACAATTCGAAGTAAAGACTTGCTCTCTCTCTTGGCCGTGGAGCGATGGGTGCGAAGAACAGGTCTGCTTCCTCTGGATCAGTTGTGCGGCAGCACGACCGCCGCAAGCGGTACTCGAGGATGCTCGTCAGCGCATACATATGTTCTCCTTGCTCGTTGGGGTCCCATGGACCGGGCGTGTCTGGCCGCCGATGGAACGGGTTGTGCGCCTCTCCATATCCTGGGTCCGTCAGCGGCGGCTCAAGGTCGTAAACGTAGACGCGAGCCGAGCAGTTGCAGGGCCTGACGGATATCGCCGGCAGCTTCCACTGCGACCGGGCCGCTGTGCTGAGGAGAGTGACGAGGAGATAATTCAGGCTCATGTCGTTCGAGAGGTCGCGGCCCGGAGGGGGCAACACCGAGGTTCGACGCTGTTCACAGCCTTGTTATTGAGAAGAAAATGCCTCCTATGGCGCTGTGCGCTGGTCTATGAGAGGTTGAGGTGCGAGCCCTGGAGGCCCTGGGAATGGGGGGAGACTACCCGCGGGCCTAGAAGGCCCGCGCGCAGGGGGGTGGGGCATTGAGAGAGTTGTTGATGTTCTGCGCGTCGCCACAGACGGCGGCGCGCGAGAGCTGTTGCGAGTGGAGAGAGAGAGAGAGATTTTTAGAAGCCAACAAGAAATGTGTCACACACAGTGATTTGGGCTCGGCAGCTTCTCGACTACCAGCCGGAGCCGGAGTCGGAACCGTAGCCGAGATGGTCGTCGGAACCGTCGGAACCGTAGCCGAGATGGTCGTCGAGGGTGTCGAATATGTCATTCGCCTCGCTAGTAGAGCCGGTGCCGCATGTGTCTTGGTCGGAGGAGGAGTCGTCGGAGGAGCGGTGGGACGCCTCGCGCTTGTCGCGCCTGATGCGCTCCGCGAGGGGGCCGGGGTCGTAGTTGTCGTGCTCGAGCGTCGGGTAGGTAGCGCGCCTTGCGACCATGTCGGCCGTGCTGCCGTCCCAGTACAAGGTGTACCAGAGAGTCGCCGCGAGGGTAGAACCAAGCGTTGACCAACCTGTACCGTTCGAGAGCGGCCGCCTGAGCGGCCTGAGCGGCCGCCTGAGCAGCCGCCTTTGCAGCAGCCTCCTCGGCTGCAGCCTTCCGCGCGAGTGGTGCTGGGCGAAGCCCCGTTCACAGATAGGTTGATAAGAAACAAGAAGCTCACATCGCAGAGAACGGTAGGCCTCGATCTAAACCGCCGCCGAGCTCACCGCGGCACGTGCGGCCATCCAGGCGGCCACGGACGACTCGTTTGTGTGGGACGCCGGTTTGGCCGACGAGAGCCATCGTGTGCTGTGCCGCGACTGGATCCACTCCTCGCCCCACACCCACAAAATAGCAATTCGTTTTGCCGCGTACTTCATGAAGGCACCCCGTGCGGCTCCAGTGTGTCAGCGTCCCCGCCCGTCCGGTACTCTCGGTCTTGCCCGGGATGTGCCCTTGTGCCCTCGGCGCACGCAGACTGCGGTGTGTGGGTGTACGGCGCCGCGCGTGCGTGCGCAGGGGAGCACACACAGCGCTGTCCGAAGCAGACACAGGCAGAAAGAAGAATTTTACGACTTACGCGCACACTGACACTTTCACTGACTGGCACTAACACAGGTACAACACAGAAAGAAGAAATCGCCGCTGGTTGTCTGACTGTGATTCACCTTCGATACATACAAAGGAAGAACGTGAAATCCCCCCCCCCCCCCCCCCGCCCCCCCACCCCGCCAGCCACCCACCCACCACCCGACCACCGCAACCCATCCGGCGCTCGATTATCATCGCCGGAGGCCGCCCGTCCGCTGTTGAACATACTCGGCCGGGGCACGCACGCGCCTAGGCACGCGCAGCACACGCTCAGGCCAGGCTCAGGCGAGGGACACTTCAGCACTGCTGTCGTGCGTACACACATGGAGACCTCCTATGCGAGTCCGAGGCGCAGCCTGCTCAGCGAGGGGCACTCCGTGGTCGTCGCGGCAGAGCCGTACAGTGTGCCTGGCACCGGAGTGGTCACGGCCCAGCCAGTCACCGCAGGTACGACGGCATCAGCGAATCGGGGCTGCGAGTGGCTGTCCGGCTACCAGGGCCTTTTCCTCCGGCAACACATTGAGCTGCTCGAGGTGATTGGCGGCTGTGAGACAAAGAACCGCTACCAGATCACACCAATCTCAACGCCGCTGCCCGCAAGCTTAAACAGCGGGTGGGCGCAGGAATTTCGCGAGGCAGCGGCGTACAGCCCATTGCTCACCGCAAAGGAGGAGAGCGACTGCTGCGAGCGCGTTTGCTGCCCCATGTTTCGAGGCTTCACTATGGACTTCAAGGACGTTCAGGGCATATCCTACTTCCGCGTCGAGCGGCCCTTTGTTTGCGACCCCTGCTATTGCCAGCCCTGCTGCTCTCTCTACACTCAGAATCTCCGTATCGTCGACGCAAATGGCCACCTGCTTGGCAGTGCCACCGAGGTGGACCATGCATGTGGCTCCGAGTGCTGCGCGCGCAGCTTCGTAGCCTCTGACGCGAACGGCAAGCCCATCTACAAGCTGCGCGCAAGTGATTGCGGCACACATGACCACCACAACTGCTGTGCACCCTCCTGCCTCAACGAGGAGTATGCGGTGGATGTCTTCGAAGCCGGCACCGGCGAGTGGGTCGGTCAGTCCTCTTGGGTGTGGCCCGGGTGTAACTGCGGTGGCCTGACTGACCGGTCGAACATGGCGACGCGGTTTCCGGCAGGCTCCAGCGACGAGAGCCGCGCCACGCTACTTGCCGGACTGATGCTCGTCGAGTATGCGGTTCACGAGTACAAGCAGGCGCAGCAGAAGAATAATGGCGGCGGGGGCGGGGGAGGCGGGGGGGCGCCGCCTGCGCAGCAAATGGTGCGCTGAGAGGGCAGTTGCCCCTTGAGATCGACCCAGCATGCCAATGCGGCCAGGCGCCAACCCTGTGCGCGCAGGCTCGAGAGCGACGTCGAAAGTAGGGTGTGAGAATGCCACCTTAGCTCGTGTCGTGACGAGTCGTGAAGGGTTGTCTTGATCAGAGCGAGAGACGGAGACGGACAGGCTTGTTTTGTTCGATCAGACCTTTCAAGTGCCGGAAAACAAAGGTAGGCTTGCCCTGCGACGTCTCTCCTCTCACCACAAACAAGCAAGGAGCCCACCACATCGCCGAACACCGATCACCGCGTGCGTGCACTCAAACCCGCACAGTGCTCAGTGGGACGATCGAGGGGTCCCGTGTACGCCATATGCGGAATCGACCCTATCCAGTGCTCAAGTGCTCGAGTGCTCAAGTGGGCGTGGTCCGACGGCCGAGGGCACGGCCGAGGGTCGTGTGAGTGAGGGCGCACCGTGTTGTCGAGGAGCTCGAGGGCCTTCTTGCGGAAGGCGGCGTCGACCTCTCCTCGCCGCGAACTTTTCATCACCTCCTCCACCTTTCCCCCATTCACCTCGAGGGGCTCGGCCTGCCAGATGTCCTCTCCGCAGGCGATGAAGGGGGAAGGAACGACGTTCGGGCAGATGGTCTTGCGGAAGCGATCGCCATGCATATTGTACATCTCCTCCGGGCTCGATAGACGAAGAGCGAGACGAGGCTCACACGAGGCGGCGGCAGAGACAGCCGCCCGCCACGCAACGCCCCCCACGAGGCGGCACACGAGACGAGGCTCGAGTAGACGAAGAGCGAGACGAGGCTCACACGAGGCGGCGGCAGAGACAGCCGCCCGCCACGCCGCCCACGAGGCGGCACACGAGACGAGGCTCGAGTAGACGAAGAGCGAGACGAGGCTCACTCGAGGCGGCGGCAGCGACAGCAGCCCGCCACGCCACGCCGTCCAAGAGGCGGCACACGAGACGAGGCTCGAGTAGACGAAGAGCGAGACGAGGCTCACTCGAGGCGGCGGCAGAGACAGCCGCCCGCCACGCCACGCCGCCCACGAGGCGGCACACGAGACGAGGCTCGAGTAGACGAAGAGCGAGACGAGGCTCACACGAGGCGGCGGCAGAGACAGCTCCGCCCGCCACGCCGCCCACGAGGCGGCACACGAGACGAGGCTCGAGTAGACGAAGAGCGAGACGAGGCTCACTCGAGGAGGAGGCAGGGCGGCAGAGACAGCCGCCCGCCCGCCACGCCGCCCACGGGGGGCGGACCCGCAGGTTTGGGTTCGCGGTGCCCTGAGGCTCGGGTTTGTTGGAGAAACTTCGACCCTTCCTAGACACTTCCTAGACACTTCCGCTCGTGCGGCCACGCTGTGCACGAGGCGTGCCTCTACCTCGCCCGTGCCTCTTTAGCTCTAAAACTCTTTACCTCGCCCGCACCTCGCCCGCACCTCGCCCGCACCTCGCCCCCACCTCGCCCTCGCCCGCACCTCGGCTACACCCCGGCTCTCATCTCGGCTCCGCGCTGCAACCTGCATCTCCGCTGCACCTCGGCTGCACCTCGGCCGCGCCTCCGCTGCATCGGGTCTCTGCGTCACGAGGGCCGCTAGGGCCGCCGGCTCGACGAGGCCGAGTGGACGTGTCCGGTCTGCCGCCGCATCTCAAACGCCCTCCTCCAACGCCCTGACGGCTGCGGTGTGAATCGCCCAACACCACTCGCAACAGCTCTCGCGCGCCGCCGTCAGTGGCGATGCGCAAAACATCAACAACGCTGCTCGCAACACGCGTGTCGCGCACTCATTCATGACCGGTCTCAATGCCCCACCCCCCTGCGCGCGGGCCTTCTAAGCCCGCGGGTAGTCCCCCCCATCCCCAGGGCCTCCAGGGCTCGCACCTCAACCTCTCACAGACCAGCGCACAGCGCCATAGTGTGTGAGTGAGTGAGTGACACACACACACACACACACACACACACACACACACACACACACACACACACACACACACACACACACACACACACACACACACACACACACACACACACACACATTGATTGATTGATGGGAAGGCGAAACACAGTCCGACCAACGACTGGGACACCAACGCGGTATGGGTGGACGCAGGACGGGCGATGACGGTCACACAGGAGCGACACACAGAACCACAAGACAAGACACTCAGCCAAACTGACTGCCACACATCCTGAGCGAACTTCCCTAGTCACCCGCGGCCGGACTCCATCCGGCACGCGTCGCTGGGCGCTCAGAGCCGCGTCCCCTGCTCGCCACCCCGACGCTCACAAGGCGCCCGAGTCGAACGACAGGCGGCACGCGAAGACTGGTTGCAATCCCGCCGACCGCCAGGCCGCGGGATGATGCGTGCGTGGTCTTGTAGTGGGTCTCGGAAGCTCTCCTCTCGGGCTAGGAGCCAGCCCCTCTCCCTTGCCCCCGGAACACTGTGTCCGAGTCGAGGCGTGTGCTTGCCGGTCGACGGCCGCGCGCGGTTGGCATTGTGACGAAGGTTGCGCGCGGCCGCGGCGCGCCCGCCATGGTTCGGCGCGGCGCGCCTACCAGCGGCAATTGTCGAGGCACGGGAACGCTTACCCGGGGTCATCCTCTGAGCCTGGTCGTCGGCGCCGCGATGCCACGGCGGCGCATTCGACGTCGTCGGCGCGCTGCCCCGCGTTGAGCCCCGCCGCACGTGGCGACGGCCGCAGGTTGGCCCGGTGCAGCGCGCCCTGGCCGCAGACTGAAGAACGGCCACGAGGGGTGTGTGATGTGCGGTGCGGGGTGTGAGGGGGGCAGCGTCTTTGTGTGTGCGCGCGCGCGCCGCTGCCGGGAAAGAGCGGGGCCCTCGGGGTACACCTCGCCCGGCCCCCTCCGAAGGGGGGGGGGGTTTTTTTTTTCCACGTGAAATTCTGAACGGAAGAGGGGGGGTCGGCCTTGAGAGCTTACGGGGTCGCCCCGCGCCAGAGGCTCTGCCTCTCCTCTCGGGGATTGAACTGGGGGATGGGGCGGGGATCCTCCCTCTTCCCGCCGTCGATGCCGGGGATCAACCAATCCGGAGAGGTCGTTACCATTCCTCCATACATCCTCCCAGCTTCATCGGCGGGCGCCTGGGAGTGTGTCGTCAACTGGCCGGTGGTCTTTCAGTGTGGTGGGGTGGGTTTCGTGACCGTTCAGCGTCGATGCCGCCTTACTTACCTGTTCCCCGCTGGCGCGACCCCGCGCCGGCCAGCGGAGCCATTGCCCGCTCAGTCACCACCCCCGCCGGCGCGACGCGATCCGATCGGCGCCGCCGCCGACGGGGCCGCCGGCACGGAGGAGATTCCGTCGTCGCCGGTCGGGGTGTTGGTCGGGACATGGGCGACGCGACCACTGCTCTGCTCCAATGGCCAGAGACCCGGTCAGTGCAGGTGGTCACGCCGCCCCGCCCAGCGTCGCCCGCCGCCGCGCCGCGCCGCGCCGCCGCTTCGCGTCACCATGTATCGAGCGCAGCACCACGCCGCCGCTTCGCGTCGCCATGTATCGAGCGCAGCACCACGCCGCACCTATTTCGGAGTGAGGGCCGTAGCCCAAAGTGACCCGCCTCGCACGCTCTGGCCTCTCTGAGCGTAGAGCGGTATGTTGAGATTCGACTCAAGTCGCCCCCTTCGACAGTCCTGCATGGCTTTCGCTCGGAGGATACGGAATACAAGGGGGGGGGGGGGGCTAATACGTCAGAAGTACGTACAGAACACACACACACAGCGCCATAGCAATGATAGCGTATTTTCTTCTCAATAACAGGGCTGTGAACAGCGAGGTGGGGGGTTCGCACAACATCGACATGGCGAGCGAGCGCGAGATGCGCGAGAGGCGCGAGGCGGCGGAGCTGCGAGAGCTTCTCCTGAACGGCGAGGCTCGTAGTACCGACAACATGTATTCGCCGCTGTCGGCCGCACCATCGCCCGCGCCCGCGCCTGCGCCTGCTCCCTCTCGAAAGCGAAAGCCGTCCGCCGAGACGTGCTGGGGCCAAGAGATTGCCGGCGGCGGGATGCATGCAAAGGTGGAAACGCTATCTACCGCCTTTCGGCAGAAATTCTGTCCCGCCTGCCAGAGGGGCGGCCTTCTCATCCCCGCCTCGCGCGTGCGCGTCCACGACCCGCTGGGCTCGGCGGCGCCGTTCAACCAGCACGGGGTCGGCGTCTGGAACACGGCGGAGGGTGGAGCGCCGTCGCCCCTGTGGCCAGCGCATCGCGTCGTCAACCAGCTGTGCAGCTCCGTCGGACCAAAGCTGGTGCTGCTGCGCGATCCGACGACCGCGACCATTCCGGGCCTGCTCGCTCTGCCCTGCGCGGCCGGGAGCTTGATCGCCTTCCGGGTGGGTCGCACGCTGCAGCCGACTAACCTGCCGCCGCTGCTCCTCAAGTCGCTGCCACCGCTGACGTCGGACCCGCCGCTGCCGCCGCAGCTGCCGCAGCCGCTCGACTCGTCGGGCCTTCCCCCGCCGCCGCCGCCGCTCGCGCCCCCTTCCTTCCAGGCCTCTTCGTCGGCGGCGTCTTCGCCGCCCGCGAGCTGGGAGCTCGACTTTGACTTTGGGGCGGGGGCCGACCTGAGCCGGAGGGCGGAGGAGCTCTTCGACGAGCTCCTCTCTCCGCCCGCCTCGCCGCCCGACTGCACGGCCCGCCCGCCGGCAAAGAGCGAGCAGAGGCAGGCAATCGGCGGTAGATCAGACACCTGCGACCACACAGGCTCCCCCCCCCCCCCCCTCCATTCATGCGCTGTACAAGGCCACACTCCGCGCTTGATCACACTGCCCTGCGCCTTCAACTCGTGCCTTAATCGTGCCTTAAGCGTGTGTGCAGGCCGCCACGCGGACCGCTTCCGCGCCGCTCGCCGCCGCCGTCAGCGGCACCGTGTTCGCCACGCTCATGAAGTCCGTGCCCCATGCCCTTCTGGCTGTCATGTCGGTCGTCGGCATCTTGCTCGCCGAGTTGAGTGCTGTACCGGCCATCAGACTCTTCTTGGCAGGCGTCGTTCCTCTTGTTCTGATGGCCGTAGTCTTTGGTCCTCGAGTGGCTGCCCGCGCAGGCTGCATTTTGATGGTGGCAATACCCGCGCTTGCGCTCCGGAACGTCGCAGTCGCATCCTCGTTAGCAGAGATCAACACTCGGCTGGAGTTGCTCTCCCACGGGCAACGCGGTCTCATCCTCTTTACTTCATGCCTCGGCGTGTGGCTCGGATTGTTGCCATCCACGGTGCTCTCTCTTCGGCTCAGGATTGTGACGATGGCCCTCTTTCAGACGACACTTCTGTTTAGCGAGCTCCTCTTCGTTGCTCGTGCCGGCGATCTGTGCATGGCGGTCATGATGATGCAATACGCCCAGTTTCCCTGCTGTGCATCTTTCCTCACGGTTCTGGCTGTGGTGCACTGGGCCCAACCACTGTTCGCACCACCCCAGCCAAGCTCAGTCGTGTAGCGTACGGCTTTACCGAATGACGAACGAGTGTCCACGCTGACGTATTTTTTACCCCCCCCCCCCCCCGCGTTTGCCCAGCTAGAGGCAGCATTTCTTTTCCTCGGTCCTCGCGATGTCTGCCCCGCCGCGCCCTTGCCGCCTCGCAGCCTCGCCCTCCTCCGCCGCACACTGCCGCCGTGGGGCTGGGGGTTGTTCCGGCTTCCGCCGTCGTGCGTCGAACTGTTCAACACTGAACTTCCGCCCCGCGGTGTCGCAGGATTACAATTGCTCTCTTGGGCTCCACACACTTTTCTCCGCCCCCGCGCACAGGCCCCCCCCCCCCTCCCCCCCCCCTCCCCCCCGCCCCATTAGCAAACCGGCTGCCCAGCCTGCAACTGCACCGGAGGGCCCTGGGTCTAAATTTAGTGCGGTGTGAAGTGTTTATGTACTGCATCTTACGCTGAGGATAGCGCATGTCGCTGCGCTGAAGGGCTCACGCTATAGGGTGCTGGATGAGGACGGGTACGAGGCACTAGCCCCAGCCGTCGGGAGGGTGTTGCCAGCACTGGTAGATGACCTCTCGGAGAAGAGCCGGAGGGACCTTGGCGCCGGGGTCACGAGGAACTTGCAAGTCGTGGCCGAGGCGGCGACGGGAGCGGTGCAGAGGTGGATCCTTCCAGCTCAACGATGAGGCTACCGCGCGCATAATGAAGAGAGAGGAACACATTGAGTGGCTGAGGAAGCTCTTCGCTGGGTGGAAGGAGGCCCGGCCAGCCTTGAGGGAGTCGCGGAGGAGGAGGGATAACAGAGGTAACGTGGGGACGGGCCAACAGCCAGTGGGACGAACGAGGGCCGCGACGGCGGCCCAAACGGGAGGGAGCGGAGACAGTGGGCAGCGAGCGAAGTGGGTGAGACTGATGATGCTCCTTCGACTTAGGGAGCGGTTCAGCTGCTGGGCGGGCTTCAGGGTGGTGCTCACGCGAAAAGGAATCGACGCGATGTACAAAGCATACAACAAGAGGAGAAAGAAGAGGACGGACATCAGTGATGACGAAACAGAAGCTAGCGCAGACGAGAGCAGGGCAGACCCGGGGACTGGGGAGCCGGAGCAGACGGCATCGGCCGCCGAGGGAACGATCGTTGGGAAGAGGCACGAGGAGGGCGGCGACCTCAACCGACTATGGAGGACCCGTCACCAGACGACGCAGGGCGGGCGACGGGGAGGCGGAGCAGACGCGCAGGGCGAGACGAGGGAGGGAGCAGGATGTTGCGGAGATCAGCAGGAGGATGTACGACGAGATTAGGAGCAGCAGGGACCCGAGGGACCATGTGGAAGACGGCTAGTGCTAGTCCCCCATCGCGCATATGGGAGGACGACCCCGGCTAGTCGCCGACCACACCCACAAAGAACCCTGCACAAAGACCGCAGGGCGGGGACCTGTTCCTTTTTACCCATCTCCTAGTAGAGGTGTCCGTTTTGTTTATTTATTTATGTACTGCATCTTTAGGGTCGGGACATACGAGCTCACCAGGGGTAGACCCGTCGCGGCGGCAGCCGGACCACCGAGATCTGCGACAAGGAGGGCCACGCCTCCCCGATGAGGGGCCAGCGGAGGGGAGGGGCGAGCCGAGGACGATAGAGAGGCCGCGGATGCGGGCGCGACTCGTCGACCAGGGAGAGCCGGCCCGACCTCCCTGGGCGGGGAGCGACGCGACCCTATAGCCACCGCCCTCGCCCGGGAAGTCGGGCACGCCGTCGGCAGGGTCAACAGAATCAGGCAGAGAGGACGAGACGGCGGCGGGGCCGCAGCCAAAAAAGGCTAGGAGGGGAGGTCGGGCCCCGCGCCCGTCGCATAACTATCGGGATGCGAACAGAAGGAAGGACCGAGAGATGGGGGAAGACACCCCGGTCACGCACAGTCAGTGTTCAGCGCCACTCAAGGATTGGCCCAATGCCGTCCAGCTCTTACCTTTCGACCAGCGGGGCTCCGGACCAAGTTGGTCGGGGAATCGATCTGCAAGTTACATGCGCGCCTTGCTGGCGTGGTCGCGTTGCACTACCGTAGGGTACCGAACTTAAGGTAAGGTAGCTTGAGTTAGGGAGCCCTTTTCCTCTTACCGAACTCCTGTTGTAATGTACCTAACTCCTGCTACCCACCTCTCGGTCCAGCCGGACCGGCACACGGGCCACGCGGCCGGCACACCACTCTGAGGCATCGCTCCCTCCTACGCTACGACCTACGAGCACCACGCTCGAGTACGAGTGCCTACGCTACTAGATGCCTTATTCTTCTTCCTCCTCGTCCCCCCCCCCCCCCCCCTCCTCCTCCTCCTCACTCGCCGCACCCTCGTCGTACCAGCGAGGGCCGAGGGGGCCCGTCGCAGGTACCCAAAAAGAAATCCCAGTACCTAACTGCCGCTACCCCGTACCTAACTCAGTGCAAAGCACCTAACCTAACTCAAGCTACCTTACCTTAAGTTCGGTACCGTACGGTAGCGGTTTGCAGAGCGCCCTTGCGCTTCTTGCTTCTACCGCGTATTTACGCGGCGGTGAACTTTGCGTCCTCGTCATCGCCCCCCATGTCGTCGTCGTCGTCGTCGTCGTCATCTGTGGCGTCGGGGGGGAGAGAGGTCGGCAGTGCGTCTGAGGTGAGCGAGGGTGCTGCAGTGTGAGGCAAGGGATGCCGCGAGGCGTTGGGAGCGAGGGGGTTGGTCGCACCGTCATCGTCCGTTGGCTCGTCGTCGACGTCGTCGTCATCCTCGTCTTCATCTGTGGCGTCGGGGGGGAGAGAGGTCGGCAGTGCGTCTGAGGTGAGCGAGGGTGCTGCAGTGTGAGGCAAGGGATGCCGCGAGGCGTTGGGAGCGAGGGGGTTGGTCGCACCGAGGGGGGGCGGCGTCGGCGAGGCGGAGGGAGGCGGCGGCGTGGGCGGCGGCGGCGACGGCGACGCGGACGGCGGCGGCGCAGGCGGGGCGGAGGGGGGCGGTGTCGACGGTGGAGCAGGCGGGAGATCCGGGAATGGGTCCACCACATTCACGCAGTTCAGCCCGTCGTTGTTGCCGGTGCCAGCGGAGGCGGCGACGCGCTGGAGCTTGAGCATGTCCCCGTCGGTGATGCCGCACTGGCGACCACCAGCCGTGAAGTCACATGCGACAAGCATCTCCTCCAGCACGGGCCGGTTCATCTTGAAGACGCCAGTCCCGCCGTTGGCGGCGTAGTACATGTCGTCGCCGTACTGAAACGCCGCACCGAAGCCCTTGAAGCCCCGTGAGTTGTCGTTGCCGGCGGTGGCCTTGTAGCTGGCGCCGAACCACTCGAAGCGGGAGCGCGCGTACGCGTAGCCGTCGACCGAGGTGCCCGACGGGCTGAGCTTGACGATGAGGGCATTGCCATCCTCGGTGGACAGGCCGATCAGATACGTCGTGCCCCCAAAAGTGTACGGGTTGATGTCAAGGTAGTTGTTGCCGTTGTCGCAGCACGGCCGAAAGGTGGAGACGCTGTCCGTGACCGAGTCGTACGTGTACACGTTGTTCGTCAAGTAGCGCGAGTTGGTGGAGTAGTCCAGCTCGTTCCAGCCAAACTGGGCGGTGAGCGAGGCGATGTTCAGGTTGAGTGCGCCGACGTCAAAATTGATGGTCTCGAGTGCCAAGGTGGTGGCTCCACCGAAGCCGTCGTCCCGGTTTCCGAAGATCCAAGCGCCCGGGCACTGAGTGAAAGGGGACGGCGCGCCCGGCGCGAAGCAGCTGGTGTCCGTGAAGCAGGTACTCACGCTCGGGATCGTCCGCAGGTTCTTCGTGCCCATCCCCACGTAGTAGATGTCGTTGACGATCGTCGCCGAGTTGAGCTCCCCGCCGCTTCTAGTGCCCCCCTTCCCCACGATCGACAGGGCGCAGAGGCACTCCATAGGCTCGGCGATCTGGTTGGCTGCGAAGCGGCAGAAGAAGTCCTGATTATTGCCATCAGTGAACTTGCCGTACGCGATGTCGTCGATCGGGTTGATGAAGAAGGCGTTTGCGAAGCTTGGATTCGCACCACCCGCGTCCACGGCGGTGTCGAGTTGGACAGTGTGGACATCCGAGTACACACCAGTCGAGATGTCCAGCTCAATGAGCGAATAGTCGCCGGTTTTCTTGACGATTTGCATCGGGTTCGGGTGGTTCGTGCAGTCGAAGGCTGACACGGACGCGACGGCCTGGATCCGAGAGAGAAGCAGGAGAAAGCAGAGCCGGCGGCGGCTGCGTGTGTGCATACCCTCAGAAACTGCTCCCAAGCACGCGTGCGCGTGCAAAAGGAAGCAGATGGCGCCGCAGACGACGAGCAAGGAGACGGCGCCGAAGTCATGCGCCGATGCGATGCTGCCCTCCGCCGCGTTCGTCTGCGACCGACAAGCTTGCACCTCGTCAGTCTGGCGCTCCAGCGAGCCCTGCACGAGCGGCATCGGCAAATGGTCGTTGAGGCCGGTGTCGAAGTCGAAGAAGCAAGAGTCGAACTCCGGCAAGATCTTGGAGAGGACGGCCTTAAACTCGTCATGCACTCTCCCGCTCTGGCTCTTCTCGAGGACGGTGGTGGCGAGGGCGGAGAGGGCGGAATCCGCGTCGATGAGAGTGCCGGATGCGCTGTCGGTATGGCCAATGTCGGCGAGTTGGGTGACGTCCGAGCCGGAGGCGTGCCCCGCGAGCAGCCCGAACAACATCTCGCCCCGAATCGCTGCGGCCGCGAGTATGTTGAGAGAGAGAGAGAAGATCATTTGGTGGGGCCAGGCGGACCAACTTTCCGAGACCTCGAGAGAGAAGATCGCCCCCGACTTGCGCGTTGCGCCTTGGGGAGTGCGGCATCAAAACACCCCCCCCCCCCCCCCTCTCTTTGAGGGAGGGAGGGTTCCTGCCGTCTGTTGTTTGATGTGCCCTTGTTTGTTCTCTTGTGGCACCGTGGAGTGCTGGGGGGGGCGACAGGGAGGATGTTTTAGGGGATGTGGCCTTGAGTTATGTGTACGCCAACTCAGGGTGTGGTGCAGCCAGCTGGCTGTGTGTCTTGTGAGCCTGTTTGTGTCTGTGTGTCGCTCGTGCGTGTCGTCATCATCTGTCAACAGTCTAGCGTCCACCAGCTGACAAAAAACAGTGCAAGTTTGGTGTTCACAGCAGCGGAGGCTGAGTGAAGACCGCATGCGATGTGTGAGGAGAGGTATCCGTGAGTACCCTACGATAAACTAGTGGCCTACCACGAGTTGGGGCCCCCACTGCCACCCCAATCGTTATCGGAACGTGACCAGGTGGCGTTTATTTTTGCTTGGGCGGGTATCATGCTGAAATTCTGGAAAAACCTGACCGGCCCCTGCGGTGCCCCTACCTACCTACCTACCTTACTTATGGGAAACTAAAAAAGAAATCACTCGCTCGGTGAAGGTGGGGTACTATACCAACTAAAGTGATGGCTGGTGGTACTATCCTGCAACCACAGTCCTTCCTGTGACATGGCAGGCCACTCTCAAGCCTACAAGCACCAGATCAACGACTTGGGGAGGGTTGACATCGTGATTTGCGCGGAAAATTCTTTTCTGCTGTGAAAATTCCGGCGTGAGAGAGGGAAAACCCCGACGGGAGGGCCCAGACCCTACCTACCCCGGCATACCCGCCGAAGCAAAAATAAACGCCACCTGACGTGACAGGATTTGTCCTCGGGGCAGCCTGTCCCACGACGGCGTGCATGCACGGCAGCTGTGGCGTGGGTCCTGTGCTCGTCTTCTGTGCTCGTCTGTGCTCGTCAGGTCAGTGCTCGTGAGTGTGCGTGGGCAATGCTGGAGGAGACCCCGATGCAAACCCGCGCTCTCGGCTGCTGCCACTCACCGGACGCGGAGGCGGTTAAGGTCCAGGTCGAGGACCTCGGGGTGAGGGCGCGAGTGCTGCCAAGAGCGTTGCCGCGCCTGATATTGTACGCGGGCGTGACCTGCGTCACGCCCGATGCTTTGCTCCTGCGGCTCCAGCGCGAGGAGGCGGACGACATGCTGACGATCCTCCTCTGGCGCACCGTCTTCGTCTGCGTGATGCTCACTCCGGTCGCCGCCTCGCTCCGCGGCGGGTTTGCGAAGCTGTTCGCTGGCCTCGCCGCCGCGCCGCCCGTGCAGGTGCTGGCGGCCGGCGCTCTGCAGGCGCTGGCGACCGTCACGTTCGGCGCCTCGCTGATGGTGTGTGACCCGGCGCAGGCCCTGATCCTGACAAGCCTAGCACCGCTCTGGGCGGCACTCTTGGGCGCGCTCCTGTTTGACGAGCCCGTCAGCGGCCGAACGCTCGGCGCCCTCGCCTTGGCCCTCACGTCGGTGGTGATTGCCTTTGCGCCCGCGGCGCTGGGGGTCGACGCAGCGGAGCGCGACGCGTATGAGGCCCTCGACGCGCGGCTCGCGGCGGCGCGGCGGGAGAAGGCGGCGGCCGGCGTGGGCATGGCTGGTGCGGGCGGCGGTGGCGGCGACGCCAACGGCGCCGCCGGTGCGGTGGGATGGCTGGAGCAGTGGCCGCTGCTTGTGCCGATCAGCACGGGGCAGTTCATGGCCGGCTACATCGTCGCGACCCGCCGCCTCGCCCACTCGCACCCGCGCGCATGCGGCCCCGCCATCCCCGCCCTCGGCGCCTACCTCGCCCTGCTCGTGCTCGGGGCGGCGAAGCTCGCGACCGAGGGAGCCCGAGGCCTGGTCCCTCCGAGCGGCACCTTCGTCGCCCTCTCCGCCCTCAACGCCTTTGGCATCTCCGCAATGCACATCGCCATCGCCCTCGTCTCCGGCCGCGTCCCGCCGACAGAGGTCGCCATCGCGCTGCTGCTCGAGGTGCCGCTCGGCCCGCTCTGGATGGTCGCCGGCGTCGGCGAGCCGCTTTCCGCCTTCACCATGTCCGGCGGTGCGCTGCTCATCGCCACGATCGCCGGCAAGGAGCTGCTCGACGCGCACTGGCCGCGGGAGGCGTTTGAGCAGTTCGACGTGGAGGGCGCAGTGGCCTGCAAGATCCCGCCCTTCCCCGACACGCGCACGTCCCCCGACGCGCCGCACGCATCCATCTCGGACCCTTCTCCGCGTGTCCGGAACTCATCCTTCGGACGGATCCCCTCCATCACCGACCTCATGAACATGGTGCGGTGAGGCCTTCTGCCCTCTGGCTCTGCTTGCTCCAGCGCCCGCACACGTGGGGGATTCACGAGAGATGAGTGTCATAAACGGCGCTCTCGGGGATGGGATGGTGTACTGTATGTGTGCGCATGCGGTGTAAGCGGTGGCCGGTGCGCGCCGCCCCTTCAGCTCTGGAGCGAAGGCGGAACGGCAACGGGGGTGGGGTGGAGAAGGAGAGCGGAGAGCGACGGGGCGCGCGTCTCAGGCTGCCGGCCCGCGGTCAGACGTGTTGCATGGTATGCAAGAGGACATGAAAAGACACACTCAAGAGGCGTGGAGCGTCCAACGAGCCACACGCTCTACTCTGGCGGTCTACGGGAGGCTCTAGGACTCTACGGGAGGGCTCTGGAGATCTTTCATCAGATCTAGGAGAAGCCGGTGGGTCTCGCAGTGCTGCGGATCCACTAGCTGCTACAAGAGATGGCGCCGTCACCGGCAGATGACGCCCGCCAGGCTAGGCATTGGGACTACCGGGGGCTGGTACGTCCCGTGCCGGACGCCGGGGAAGAGCAAGAGCAGGCTGACCTCGCCCGCCCAGCCAAGCGCGGTACTGCTCTTGCTCGCGTCCACGAACAACAGTCGGGCTCGGACTGGACACCAACGCGGTATGGGTGGACGCGGGACAGATGATGACGACACGCACGAACGACACACAGACACAAACAAGCTCACAAGACACACAGCCAGCTGGCTGCCACACACCCTGAGTCGGCGTACACATAACTCAGGGCCACATCCTCCCTGTCGCCCCCCCCACTCCAAGGTGCCAAGAGAACAAACAAGGGCACAACAACACAACAGACGACAGGGGAGAACGCGTGAGGCTAGAGCAGGCTTGCTCGTCCTCTAGCAATCTCCGCCGACCGCGAGGCCGGACTAGACCGTGTGTGGGGTCATGTGAGGTGTCTCTGGTCACTCTCCTCAGGGGCTAGCCGCCAGCCGCTAGCCCTATCTCGCACTCACTGGCGGTGACAATTCTATGGGTGAGCGTATGCGAGTAGAGGCGCGTGAGCCGATTCTTGATCGCATGCCATTGCGCATTGGCATATAACTGGGCTTGGCGTGCGACCTCAGCGCGCCCGCCGTCAGCTCGACGGGGCGCGCATGTCAGCGAGAGGTTTGCCGGTAGAGCGATCCCGGTCTTGTCGAACATTAAGAGTAGGTAGGTAGGTAGAAAGGTGAAGAACAGCCAGGCTCGGACTGGACACCAACGCGGTATGGGTGGACGCTGGACAGTATTAAGAAATCCGGGCCCCGACCAAACACCTTACCGGTGGGGCGGTAGGAATCCTACACACACCCGAGGCCGAGGCCACGAGGGTCATCGGCTCGTCGAGGTTGGAGAGCGCTACCCAACGCGGTCCCAAAGAATATCCACCTCGAGAGAAGCACCGCTGCTATTCGCATGCTGCCACTGGAGCGTTGCCCTCTCGCCGTGACAAATGCGTCTCTGGGCGTCGCCTGCGTGCGCGAATGGCCGTCGGACACACCAGCTCGTCCATCGGAGTCAGTGGTGGTGGTTGCGATGAACTACCGCACAGCCTCAACGGCCGCTCGCATGCGGAAAAGGGCAGAAGCGCCTTCGAATAAGTTGCGTTGGCTGCGAGAGCTTGCTGACAAGGGCCTGCGCGTCATCGTGTATGCCGAGAGCTTCGAGGGTGTGCCGAGGCATCCGCATTGGATTCTGATCGAGACGGGAATGCCGCGTGGCCACGTGCGCTATGAGTGCGAGGTCTACCTGACGCACATTCTGCTCTTCTGGCGCGCGCTGCACCGCCTCACCTTTTTTGTGCAGGACCACCAGCATCGGCCAGGCCTCGGCGACAGCATCGCCAGGATTGCCAAGGCGAAGGCGGGCCGACCTCCAGAGTACATGCCGCTCGGAGCGTTTGGTGGGGGAGCGGCTGTGGGCTCGAGCTGCGTGGGCGGCTCTGCCGAGAAGATCCGCCACCAGCGAGCGGCTCTCGCCGCGCTAGGTCGACGAGACTATGGGCTGCTCACCCAGAAAGACGTGTGGCTCAACCGGTGGCAGTCATCGACCATGCCGCGCGCCGTGCCCTTTTGGACCAGCGGCATGTTTGTCGTGTCATCGAGGCGGATCCGCGAGTCGGTACGCCTCTCCAATAGGCCGTTGCCCCTAATTAGCGAGTGCATGATCACGAATCGATAAGTCATCTCTCTCACACGTGCGGCTCTATGGCTCTGTAAGGTAAACCACTCGGCGCTCCCGGACTTGCTCGCGCTGGTCACGCAGCCGCCGCTCGAGAAGCTGTGGTGCTGCTCGTTTGAGCGCTCGTGGCAGCTCCTCTTCGGACGCTGCGGCTTCGAGTGGGGTGGCTGCGACTGCGGGCCCGACTGTGGGTCCGCCGCCGCAGAATTGTTCCGGCCGCCGCCGCGGCAACGTCCAACGATGACGAAAACAAACATATAATAGAATATCGTGAACACAATCAAGAAAACAAACTCGCGTGAAAAGCCCATTTTTTTGCTGCCCATTTGTTGGTGAAAGGCCCGTTTTCAATTTCATCATTCCTGATCCTGTCTCCGGATGGTGCAGCTCGGTTTTTCACCCTCATGCATCTGCCGCGACGAGCACCTTGGGCTTGGAGTACGCCTCGATTGCGCCGTCGATCTCGGTGATGCGCGCCTCGAGCCGGTCCTTCGCCTGCAAAGGCGCATGGCAAGGTTCCGACGTCGAGACCGAGATGTCAGGTGATATCTGAAAGTGTCTCTCCGGTTGTCCAAAACTCTTGCCTGCTGTGTTCGCTGTGTCTTGACGACAAACGGCAGACTGCGCAACTCCTCGTCGGCCTTGCCCCGCTCTTGTGCCAGCGTGCGCAAGATCGACGCCTTCTCCTCCTCGCCGACAATGCGAAGCCCTTCAGGGCACTCGGCCGCTCTCGCCTCTCGCTCCGCCGTCGCCGCTGCGTCCTCGGCCCACTCTTGCTGACGCCGACGAAGGTAAGCAGGTACGGCGCCTTTGATAGACGGGGAGGGAGTGAATGCGCTGCGTATTACCCGCTCTCGACACGGCCATGCAGAGAGTTGGGGCGGCGGTTTCACAGGGAAAGCATCTAGGGCACGGCGGCGCCCTGCTTGTGCGCGGCGGGCACGGCGGCTGCTGCCCGCGCCTCGGCCGTCTCCTGCGCCATGAGTGCCGCGGGCCTGCGGACTGTGCGCCGGTGCGGTGAGCCGCAGCTCTGCTCCTCGTCGATGCCGAGGTCGGCGAGCTTCACTCGCGCCTGCGTTTACGAGTAGCTCGCTGTAGGAAGTGCGGCCGATCATCGCCGCGACTCGGCATGTCTCGCGCCTCGGAGACGGAGCGGCGCCGCAAGCCCTCGGCGCTGCTTCGGCGGCGCGCCTCGTCCTCGGCGGCCGCCGCCTAGGCTGGCAACGGGGTGTCTAGCCTGCAGGCGCTGGGTGTGAGTATGTTTTGGCGGGCCCGAGCATCTAGGGTGGGAACCTCCGCCTCGGCCCTCGCGGCGCGCATGCTACGGAGCCGTTCCCGCTCCTCGCGCGCGTAGTTACGCGGCTCCGCGCCCGACCGCCTCTCCCCACTCGCCGCCTCAGACGGATGCCCGCGCGATGGCAAGTAGCCCCTGCCGCCTGCACAAGAGCGGCCGCTGCCGCCGCCGCCGCGGGCTGAGGAGGCCGCGGTGGAAGGGGCGCGCCGCGCTGCGGGGGAGCCGCCAGCCGTGTCTCCCGCTGCCCTACCGGAAGCGCGGCCTCCGCTGCTCTGCGGGGAGGGGAGAGCGACGCTTCTGGTGGGAGAGCTCGCCGCCGGACGCGGTCGCGCCTGTGGCTGGGTGTTGTTGGCGGCGGCGAGGCGGCGCTCGAGCTCGAGCTGGCGGTCGAGCTCTGCCTCCTCCGCCGCCATCGCCGCCTCCAGCTCCCGACGGTCGCCCGGCGATGGCGGCCGCACCCGCTGCACCCGCCTGCTCTGCGAAGCCCATTCCTCTGCAGCGGTGTCGGTCGGAGAGGGCAGTTGCAGCACGTCGGCGCCGCCGACCGCCTCGGCCTGCTTGTGCGAGTTTTGGAGCGCGATTCTGTGCTGGAGGTCGAGCATTGTTGCCCCGGTGGAGGGTTGGCGTCTTGGTGAGGGGTGTTTGCGTGTGAGCGTTGCAACGCGCCCCGAATGGACGACCGGGGTGGGCACCCACCCGCCCCCCTTCCACGACTGTTACACACGGGTTTCAAAGCCGGGCGACGATATTCTCGCTCGGGCCAGAGCAGTCGCCGCTGGCCGCCGCTCAGCGCGACACGAGCTTAGGGCAAGCCAAGGGGACGCGAACCATTTTGCTCTCTCTAGAGCCCCTCCCTCTTCCCCGCACGCACACCAGACACCCACCACCCACCAGTTCCCCACAGGCCGCAGGGCATGCAGTTGCAGAACGTGCCACCCCGCCACCCGCCTCGCTGGTTGTGAAATATACATTGCGATACACATCGGGCGGGAGCACGCGCAGCACATCGGGCGGGACAGACTGGCACACTCCACGCCGGGGCGCACGCGGGGCAGCAAATGACACAATGGCCAAGCAAGAGGCCACCCCACCCGGAGGTAGTAAGTAAAGCGCAAGGCTCGAGACTAGAGGCGAAGAGAGGCCCTCCCTGCTGCCTAGGGCCGACGCGGGGTCGGAGGGGCCAGCCACCACGGGCCCGCATCGTGGGCCGAGTCGAGGCCGCAGTCGGCCTATCAGGGCCGCGAAAGAACAGACCGAAGCTTGCGTCGCTGCGGCACTGGCTCGCTTAGTGTGCCACAGGCAGTGCGTTGGGCACAGGAGCCAGGGGCCGGGGCCGCGCACACGCAGAAGGGGCATGCGCCCAGGCCAGCTCTAGCCCGCTCTGCTCCCGGCCAGAGCCGCTCCACAGCTCCACCTCTGGTGGTGGCTGCGAGGACGGTGGCTTCCGCGTCCTCATGGCGCCAACGTTGTGTACGTTCGCCACAACATCCGACATGCGGCTCACCTTGATGCCTCTCGCTGCGAGCCTGCGCTGCTGACATCTCATCCATCGCTTGCGGCACCCAGTCTCGGAGCGGCCAGGAAGCATCTCGGCGATCGCCTTCCAACGCAGGCCGCGAAAGCGCACGGCGCGGTCAATGAACGCATCCTCCTCCGCCGTCCAAATGCAGCGCTTGTTGCCAATCAGGCTCGCAGGCGGGTTCGTGCATTTGGGGGGATCCGCCGCGAAGCAGCCAGGCTGCATCGCGACAGTGGGGCACGACTGCCAGGCGGGCGGAGATGGCGAGGCGCTGCTGGCGGGCGACGACGATGGAACCAAACAGTCAAAGATGAGGTTCAGCTCGGTTTCGGGCGCCAGCATCGGCTCTACGTTGTCCTGGCCATACACGAGCGCGCTGTTGGAAGGAATCGGCGAAAAGGACGGGATCGGAAAGGCCTCTTTGGGATCCTCTTTGATTGAATCGTCCGCCGTTTCATCGAGTTTAACCGGAACGTGGACCACCCAGACTTGGGATATCTGGCGGTAGCAGATCGCAATTGGCCGGGGGGAGAGGAGGGGAAATGCTCCCGGAGGGAGTGGGGTTGGGACATGGAAAGAGGGCCCACTCTAACTCCGGCCTCCACAGAGCAGATGCAGGTGTCTCCGAAACAGGTGGCTGACAATTTCCTCGGGTGGATGGGAGTACTAGAGGATGGGAGAGAACGAGGGAAGGATGGAGGGGATGAGCATCACCCCTTCCCCGAACCCGCCGCAGCATCCCCCGCCGACGCAGCCGAGCCCGCGCCCGCCAATCACTCTTCCACCGTCGCGCGGAGAGACTGGCCCCACCCAGGCTGTGAACAGCACCGAGCTGGAGCACCCGGTACTGGCCCGCCCTAGCCCTCACGGCACGCCCAGTCGCTCAACGCCAGGGGAGCCTGGCGGTGGCAGCGGTCTTTGTCCGGAGTGAATACTCCAACGCGCTCGTCGGTGACGGTGTCCTCCAACCTGCGCCACGCTCGGCGAACCTCGACAGCGCCTTCGGTGGCATGCAGCTCTTTGCGCCTGAAGCCTGGAGAGCAGCTCCTCTGCTGCTCACACGCTCTGCACAGTTGGCACAGCCTACTGTGCGGCTGCCACAGCTGTGACAGCGATGGGCTCGCCCTCACTGGCCCTCAGTCACTTGTGCTGCGGCTTGTGTGAGCGACACTGCTCGGCGACTGCCGGCACACTGTGAGACCATGGGTGTGAGGTAAAACCACGCTACCAGCGCTTGGTCACATCGGCCCCGAGGTCAGGTCCATCTACTCTGTTGATGACAACACTTGTCTACTCGCTGGAGCCGAGCAGGAGGGCCCAGCGCACAACCTCTGGTCAACTCACCCTCCACACCCCGTATGGCGAGAGCAGAGGCAACTAGTGGTAGCAAAAGTAGCAGCCGCCGCAAAGCTGGGTTTTGGCGCAGTGCTTTCGGGTTGTTCTTGCACCACGGCTTGCACACGTTTGCCGGCGGTGGAGGCGGCCCGCAGGGGTCGCAGCTCCCGAGCGTGCCGCACGCGATGCGGCCGCCGTCATACCCGTGCACGACATTGCGAACAAATCCCTAATCTTTTGATCCGCAGCGAGCGCTCGTCCACCTGCTGGCCGCTAGTGGTGTAGTAAAATTTTACAACAAAACTCCCTCGCACGACACTGGGCACGGGACTGGCGCGCACTGGCACTAACACAGGTACACTGGCGCGCACTGGCACTAACACAGGCACACTACGGGAGCCGCCTAAGCGACTCCTGCGAGGACGGCGAGGCACTTAGCTCCGTGCACTCGACCGCCCTCGCCGCAGGCAAGCTCATGTGGTGTAGTAGAACACGCTTCGAAGCAATCAACAACCAATGACGCCAGCAGGAGCGATCTGGGGGGGGGGGGGGGGCTCGAGCGACGACGCGCTGCGCGTGGCGGAGGAGCACGCCGCCGCACGGCTCGTGGAGCGTCCCGAGTGCCCTCCTCTCGCGGCTCGGACCGTCGGAGTATGCAGTATGCCGATGGACCGTCCACTGCGACGGTGTATCATTCACTTTATGCCACCCGCGCCTGACCG
>NW_005201349.1:48354-51103 GCF_000372725.1 Emiliania huxleyi CCMP1516 | reverse complement strand
CGTTGCATATCCGGATATGCAACGGTGGCATAAAGTGAATGATACACCGTCGCAAAACTGCATTCCTGCGTCGCATCCACGTGTTTTGGGAGTCACGAATAAACTGGCACACGGGATGCGTTGGTGTGGGCATTGACTGCCACTGCGCACTGCCACTGCGCACTGGCAGCGGCGTGACGCGTGTGGGGCGGTAAGACTTTGCGATGCCGATGGCGGCGGCTCGGGGAGTATGCAGGGCGTACATCAAAATCAAGGGGACTCGACGCTCGGGGTGTGGAGAGGCAACAGAGTTTATTTAATGCACAGTAAGAGCTGGTGGGCAGGTACTTCTAATGGACATGCTGACATGCGCGAGCGGCCCTCCCTACACCGGGCCGCAGCGGCGTGACACTCCACGTACCAATCTCATGCAAGAGCGGAAGCTGAGCACAGGAGTACGAGAAGAAGCAGGCAGTTCGGAGGTAGAACGAAAACGAGATCCCATGAAAGGTACATCATAGGCTGCAGATACTCTCTGTGTACACGATGAAACCAGTCACCCCAGCGCTCGCGCATCAAGTCGGCGATCAGAGCGTTCATGCGTTCCGTGTCAATCTCGCCATTGCTGCGCCGACCCGACGCGTACATAGACGCTTCCCATTGCTGGTGGAGGAGAACCATCGCCGCTGGGCTGCAGACGGGCGATGTTCAGCGAAAGGTTGACGAACTCCTTGGAGGGCGGCTCTTGAGTGTTGAGTGAAGGAGCTCGCTAATAGGGCGTCGCAAGAAAAAGAAAAATACGTCTAAATTGTGTGTCGCTCGTGCGTGTCGTCATCATCTGTCCAGCGTCCACCCATACCGCGTTGGTGTCCATCCAGTCCGAGCCTGGCTGTTCTTCACCTTGAGCACTGGTGAGCACTGGATAGGGTCGATTCCGCATGGTACGGGACCCCTCGATCGTCTCGCCCTCCCTCACTGGTGTGTTCATTGGGGGGGTTCCTAACAAACACGGTACAGGATCGAGGTGCACGCTGCTGAGGGACCCCAGAGGGTAGATCGAGTACAGTGTCGTCCCCCCTCTCCATCATCTCACTGGGAGACGTCGGCGGCGAAGACGGTGTGACCGATCGAGCTACAAGAGGAGCTTGTTCAGCATGATCAGGTGAGGCCCAAGCGCACGTTCTTCACCTTCCTACCTAACCTAACCTAAAGCGTGTGTGTGTGTGTTGACTGTTGAGTGTTGTTTCCTGGAGGCAACCGAGATGCGAGTCTCGACTGGTGTGTGTCGTCGTGGTTTCGTATCAAGAATACTCACTCCCTCACACCCACGCGCAACGCACAGAATTCTGAATTGTGCTCACACAGACGACACACACACACACACACACGCTTGACCGAGAGTCTCACATGCACATATTCTGAAAGGGCGCGAGGGCCGCCCTAGCAACCCAGAGTCCGTCCACTCGCGCTTGACGCACTCTCGCACGTGGATCCGCCATTCGCGCTGCTGTCTCTGGCCGCGCTAGCAGCAACCGCAGCCACGGGCTGCGCCGGGGGCGGGGGAGGCAGGCTCCGGTTCAGCTCGCGAGCCTCGATCACAACGCCCTCGTCCGCAGCATCCGCGCCGCGATGTAACCGCTCACCCACCGGCTTGACGGCTTTGCGGGCACCGACCGGCGTCGCCTCCTCCTCCGCCTGCGCCGCCTCCTTCGCCTCCTCCTCCGCCTGCGCCGCCGCCTTCTCCGCCGCCGCCTTTGCCGGCTTCGCCTCATACGGGCTCGGAGAAGGCGGAGCGGGCGGAGCAGGCGGAGAACACCTTGGGCTCCTTGGACTCCTTGGCGTGCCGGCGGGCGAGATCATCGCGCGGAGGCTCCGGCTCAGGTCGACCTGGCCCTGGATGGACGCCTCGAGCCTCGCCTGGAGGTGAGGCAAGGTAAGGTAGGGTAAGGTGAACGTCTCGCCACACACAAGGTGGCGGGGCAATGGCCAGGCCAACCCTCGCGGCTCCACGTCTAGGAGAGGCGTGAGCCCCACGGCATTCAACGTGCTAGGCCCGGTAACGCGTGGGTGGTGCGTGTGCGTGTGAGTGTGTGGGGGGAGGGCCACGCCTGGAGGAGCACGTCCGCCGCCTCCTCGAACGTGGGCCGCTCGAGCGGGTCGAAGGCGAAGCACGCCTCGGCGAGCTGCGCGACGGCCTGCGGCCACTCTGCCGGCGCGAAGCAAAGCGCGCCGGGCTGCCCCCCGGGGTTCGAGGTCGGCCGCATCTCGCCCTTGGTCACCTTGTTGAGAAGGTCGAGCGGCGAGAGGTGGCCGGACTCGAGCAGCGCGGCGAAGGGCGGCCGGCGGGTCGCGATGTGGACGAGCAGCCCGCCAAAGGACCAGACGTCGCACGGCTTGCCGTACCGGTCCTGCCGGAGCACCTCGGGCGCCATGTAGACTGGCGTGCCGGCCATCGACATGGTCATCGCCGCGCTCGCTCGCTCGAGCGAGAAGGCGCCCGCGTGCAAGCCGGCGGAGGGGGCGGGCTGCATGTTCTCGCGCGACGCGCCAAAGTCTGCCACCTTGGCAGTCATCATCGGCAGTTTGAGCAGCACGTTGCCCGGCTTGAGGTCGCGGTGGATCACGCGGTGGCTGTGAAGGTACGCCATCCCGCGCGCCACCTCGGTGGCCACGCTGAGGTACGGCGTCGTCCACGAGGCGGGCGTGCCGCGCGGCGTGTTCGCCTGGAGGTGTGGGGAGGTGTGGGGAGGTGTGCGGAGGTGTGGGGAGG
>NW_005201349.1:38551-48138 GCF_000372725.1 Emiliania huxleyi CCMP1516 | reverse complement strand
GGGGGGGGGGGGGGGCAGGAGAGGGGTTGTGTGTGCAGCGGGGCGGAGGGCGGCGAGGACCTGTACTGGAACGAGGGCCTGCTCCTCCGGTCATAGGCCCCGTCCTCGGACCCAGCCTCGCTCAGCCTCGCCAGGGTCGCCAGCGAGGCGGTGGTCGGCTGGAGGACCCCCGGGGTGCGCGGGCGGGGGACGTTCGCCGGCGAGTACCGGCGAGGAGACTGTTGCGGCGACGGCGCCGGCGCCGGTGGCGGAGGCGGCGAGTCGCTCGGCGAGGAGGGCGGCGCGGCTCCGAAGGCGTGCTTGCTCCTCCGACGAACCGTGCCGGAGCCGTCGGACGACTCGGCCAGCTGCCCGCGAGGGGTGCCGCAGCCGTCGGAGGGGCTGCCGGGGGTGGGCGGCGGCGGGTACCTGCCTGGAGTGCCGGGCGGCGGCGGCCGAAAGATGCCCCGACGAGCGGCCGGCGACCCGACGGCGACCTGCAGATCGCCCGCCGCGGAAGTCCGCTCGAGCGCGCCGCCGCCCGAGTCCGACGACCAGCTGTCGTCCAGCCGGAGATCTTGGAGGGGCTGCAGCGGGCGCGGCGGCGAGGGCGAGGCCGAGGTGGAGGGCGGTGCCGTCCACTCCCTCCCCCCAACCGGTTGCCCCTCGCTCGCCCCCTCCCTCTGCCGCTTATCCGTCGCCCGCGCTGGGGTCACGGCGCCGCTGGAAGGAGGAAACGAACGAGAGCGGCGCGAGCCGGCGATGAAGGCAGCGGCGATGTCCACCGCTGTCCTCTCGCGCCGCCGCGACCGCTGGTCGCGCAGCCGGCTGCCCCGCTGGTAGAGGACGAGGCAGAGTGCGCAGCAGAGGCCGGGCTCGACTCGACGCTCGAAGCAGGCGAAATCGCAGGGTTGTGCAGACGCTCGAAGCAGGCTGCCCGTGCCGCTTCATCCGCACCGCATGGGAGGGCGCGCCGCCGGCGTGCCCTGCGAGCAGCAGCGGCCGCGCGGCGAGATCTCGCCGGGCGGGGCGGGAGGTGGTCGGGTGCCGGGCGCATCTAACGAAGATCTGGAGCGTATCCAGCCCAGGTTAGGCGGCGCGGCAGCCGAGACGGCGGCGGCGCGGAATCGGCGTGCCGAGAGGCGCGGCGGCGATCTGACCGCGCCGACGAGCGGTCCGGCGCCGCACCGCGCCGGAGGGATGCACGGAGGAGATGCTAGCGTGGACGAGGCATAGCGGCGAGAGGGGCGAGAGAGACTGCAGGCGCTGGGAGCAGAGCGAGAGGCGCCCGCTTGTAAAATAAAGAATTCTTGGCTGGGTGCTCCGCTCGAAAAAAAAATCCTTTTCGCAAATCGATAGGGAATGACCTGGGAGCCCCAGAAATCGCCCCGTATTTTTGGGGGCTGGTGCGAGGCGAGGCGAGGCCTGCGTGGCGGCTTCTGGGAGGGGCTAGGAGAGGGGCGGGTTTGGCGGGAGAGGGGTCCGCGGGCGGCGCGAGCGGGCGTCCGGTGAGCGGTGTGGACGGGGCCGTGCGTGGTTTTTTGAGCTTCGGCGGCGGGGCGGCGCCGTGGCCGTCGGGAGGCGAGGAATGTAGCAGCTGCTGTCCCGCACTGCTGCAGGCCGCCTGGCAGGCGGTGTCATGGCGCCCCGTGAGGTGCGCGGGGGAGGCCAGCGGCGCCGGGCCTGCCGCGCGGGGGCGGGCGGGGGCGGGGGCGGCGAGGTGGGCCCGTGCGAGCTGCTTTGGCACCCGAAATAAAGTCGGTCGTCCAAAGTCGAGCAGAGGGCCTGGAGATTTGCAGCGCGCGCGGGGAGGGCCATGGTGGTCGGTGGTTTTGTCGGACGAGGACGATCCTGGGGGCTGCGGACGTCTCCTGCCGATCCTCCGCACGGCCGTTGGTCGCGGGTTGCGCGGGTCGCTCGTGGGGCGGCGTGGGGTCCGTCCTCGCGCGGGCTCTGAAGCGAGGCGATTTTCGCCCTCCCGCGTCGGCATTTTGAGGGCCTTCCCGAGGGCTTCGGGCGGTGCGGGTTTGATGGGGCGGTAGCGCGGGGCGGCCTCCACCGTTTTCGCAAAAACCGCGTTTTCCGCGCGCGCCGGCGTCGCCCCGGGAGTCGCTGCGCTCCACGACTTTCTCCCGGGCTCCGCCGGGGTAAGGTTGCGCGGTGGCAATGAATCTCTCTCCCTCTCTTTCTCTTCCTGCGCGCGCAGCGCGCGATTTTTTCGCGAGGTTGACCGTTTTATCGATTTTGGAGCCCTTCTTCGAGCCGTGGCGGGGGAGCGTGTAACCCTAACTTAACCCTAGCTCTCGACGTGATCCTAACCCTAACGTCATGACGGTGTGCCACCTCTAACCCTAACCGCAACACTACCCTGGCTAACCCTAACGACACCCGGCAATCTTTATGCTTGGGGCGCTCGAGAGCGCCGCGTGTGCGAGGAGAGCCGGCCGAGCTCGCCGGAGGCGGTCTCGTGGCGAAGACGGCGGCGGTGAGATGGAGGGTTGCGGCGGGATCGAAGGCATTTTTTCCGTCGGCACGGCGGTCGGCCACCGCCGATGCGAGGCTGCGCCTCGCCTTTGCTGCTCGGCGCAGCGGGTGGTGACGCTGTGACCGAGGGAGCCGACGCAACATCGAGAGTCGCGACCGCGCGGTGTCGAGGTGACGTGACAGCGAAAAGAGCACGAGAGAGGCGGCCGGCGCTCCGAGTCGATGAGCGAAGACCCTAGCAGCGACAGCACGAAGCGTGAGCGAGAGCGAGCGGGTGCGGGTCAGGTGGCGCTGGTGTCGACTCCTGCAGAGCGAGGCAGTGAGTGCGATGGCGGCCGCAGAGCAGTTTCGGAACCGGCGGTGGCGAGGGCGGCGGCAAGTGCAGGAGAGCGAGTCCGTCGCATGCACACGGAAATGCCATGGCTACGCAGTGGGTGGTGTGAACGGAGCGGAGGCGTTGCGTGGGTGCACGCTGCGACGCGCCTGCGCGAGCGTGAGCAAATGGCGAGCGTGTGCCGTCCGCGACCGAAAAAGAATTTTGGGGGCCGGTAAGAATTTTCGACAAGGCGGTCGCATGAAACGATTCACGCGACAGGCGAGGCAGGAAAAGAATTGGAACCCGGAAAACGAAGGATCGACGCGCCGAGATGGATGCGCTGAGAAGAATAAAAACATTTGTCAGACGCCATTCAAAGGCCAGAGCGGCTTGACGGCGAAAAAAAGACTTAGCGGCTTTGAGGTGTGAAAAGACGGTTCTCACACTTTTCGGCTCGGGTAGGGCTCGAGGCGCCGATTCATCAGCCGCCGTGCGAGGGGCGTGCTGCGCGTGTGCTGCGCTGCACGCTCGGCGCTGTAGCGCGGCGCGGAGCGCCCTTGAGGCGGCGAGAAGGCGCCGGACGGCGTTCACGGCTCGAGGTGTGAAGAGGCGCCGTTCACACTCTTTGCTATGAATAGAGCTCGGCTCGCCGACTCGTGAGACGGCCTTCACCGTGCGTGGCCAGCGCGTGCTTCTCTGTACGCGCCGCGCTCTCTTTGCGGCGCGCAGCGCCGCTAGAGCGGCTTGACGGCGAAACAAAGACTTAGCGGCTTTGAGGTGTGAAGAGACGGTTCTCACACTTTTCGGCTCGGGTAGGGCTCGAGGCGCCGATTCATTAGGCGCCGTTCACGGGGCGCGTCGCGCGTGTACTGCGCTACACGCTCGGCGCTGTTAGTACGGCGCGGAGCGCCTTTGGGGCGGTGAGAAGTTGCCGGACGGCGTTCACGGTGTCGAGGTGAAGAGACGCCGTTCACACTTCATGCTATGAACAGGGCTCGGCTCGCCGATTCAAGAGACGGCATTCGCGGTGCGTGTGCAGCGCATGCTCCTCTTTACGCGCCGCGCTCTCTTTGCGGCGCGCAGCGCCGCTAGAGCGCCTTGACGGCGAAACAAAGACTTAGCGGCTTTGAGGTGTGAAGAGACGGTTCTCACACTTTTCGGCTCGGATAGGGCTCGAGGCGCCGTTTTATCAGACGCCGTGCAAGGGGCGTGTCGCGCGTGTGCTGCGCTACGCGCTCGGCGCCGTTTGCACGGCGCGGAGCGCCCTTGGGGCGGTGAGAAGTTGGCGGACGGCGTTCACGGCTCGAGGTGTGAAGAGACGCCGTTCACACTTCATGCTATGAACAGGGCTCGGCTCGCCGATTCAAGAGACGGCATTCGCGGTGCGTGTGCAGCGCATGCTCCTCTTTACGCGCCGCGCTCTCCACGCGGCGCGCAGCGCCGCTAGAGCGCCTTGACGGCGAAAAAAAGACTTAGCGGCTTTGAGGTGTGAAATGACGGTTCTCACACTTTTCGGCTCGGATAGGGCTCGAGGCGCCGTTTTATCAGACGCCGTGCAAGGGGCGTGGCGCGCGTGTGCTGCGCTACGCGCTCGGCGCCGTTTGCACGGCGCGGAGCGCCCTTGGGGCGGTGAGAAGTTGCCGGACGGCGTTCACGGCTCGAGGTGTGAAGAGACGCCGTTCACACTTTCTGCTATGAATAGGGCTCGGCTCGCCGACTCACGAGGCGGCCTTGGCGGTGCGTGTGCAGCACGCGCTCCTCTGTACGCGCCGCGCTCTCCACACGGCGCGCAGCGCCGCTAGAGCGGCTTGACGGCGAAAAAAAGACTTAGCGGCTTTGAGGTGTGAAAAGACGGTTCTCACACTTTTCGGCTCGGATAGGGCTCGAGGCGCCGATTTATCAGACGCCGTGCGAGGGGCGTGTCGCGCGTGTGCTGCGCTGCACGCTCGGCGCCGCTAGCACGGCGCGCAGCGCCCTTGGGGCGGTGAGAAGGCGCCGGACGGTGTTCACACGGCTCGAGGTGTGAAGAGGCGCCGTTCACACTCTTTGCTATGAATAGGGCTCGGCTCGCCGACTCGTGAGACGGCCTTCACCGTGCGTGTGCAGTGTGTGCTCCTCTGCACGCGCCGCGCTCTCTTTGCGGCGCGCAGCGCCGCTAGAGCGGCTTGACGGCGAAAAAATGACTTAGCGGTTTCGAGGTGTGAAATGACGGTTCTCACACTTTTCGACTCGGATAGGGCTCGAGGCGCCGATTTATCAGACGCCGTGCGAGGGGCGTGTCGCGCGTGTGCTGCGCTGCACGCTCGGCGCCGTTAGCACGGCGCGCAGCGCCCTTGGGGCGGTGAGAAGGCGCCGGACGGTGTTCACGGCTCGAGGTGTGAAGAGGCGCCGTTCACACTCTTTGCTATGAATAGGGCTCGGCTCGCCGACTCGTGAGACGGCCTTCACCGTGCGTGTGCAGTGTGTGCTCCTCTGCACGCGCCGCGCTCTCTTTGCGGCGCGCAGCGCCGCTAGAGCGGCTTGACGGCGAAAAAATGACTTAGCGGTTTCGAGGTGTGAAATGACGGTTCTCACACTTTTCGACTCGGATAGGGCTCCAGGCGCCGTTTTGTCAGACGCCGTTCACGGGGCGTGCGTCGTGTGTGCTGCGCTGCACGCTCAGCGCTGTTAGCACGGCGCGGAGCGCCCTTGGGGCGGCGAGAAGGCGCCGGACGGCTTTCACACGGCTCGAGGTGTGAAGAGGCGCCGTTCACACTCTTTGCTATGAATAGAGCTCGGCTCGCCGACTCAAGAGACGGCCTTCGCGGTGCGTGCGCAGCACGTGCTCCTACGCACGCGCCGCGCTCTCCACGTGGCGCGCAGCGCCGCCAGAGCGGGTTGACGGCGAAAAAATGACTTAGCGGTTTCGGTGTGAAAAGACGGTTCTCACACTTTTCGGCTCGGATAGGGCTCGAGGCGCCGTTTTATCAGACGCCGTGCAAGGGGCGTGTCGCCCGTGTGCTGCGCTACGCGCTCGGCGCCGTTTGCACGGCGCGTAGCGCCCTTGGGGCGGTGAGAAGTTGCCGGACGGCGTTCACGGCGTCGAGGTGTGAAGAGACGCCGTTCACACGTTCTGCTATGAATAGGGCTCGGCTCGCCGACTCACGAGGCGGCCTTGGCGGTGCGTGTGCAGCACGCGCTCCTCTGTACGCGCCGCGCTCTCCACGCGGCGCGCAGCGCCGCTAGAGCGGCTTGACGGCGAAAAAAAGACTTAGCGGCTTTGAGGTGTGAAAAGACGGTTCTCACACTTTTCGGCTCGGATAGGGCTCGAGGCGCCGATTTATCAGACGCCGTGCGAGGGGCGTGTCGCGCGTGTGCTGCGCTGCACGCTCGGCGCCGCTAGCACGGCGCGCAGCGCCCTTGGGGCGGTGAGAAGGCGCCGGACGGTGTTCACACGGCTCGAGGTGTGAAGAGGCGCCGTTCACACTCTTTGCTATGAAAAGGGCTCGGCTCGCCGACTCGTGAGACGGCCTTCACCGTGCGTGTGCAGTGTGTGCTCCTCTGCACGCGCCGCGCTCTCTTTGCGGCGCGCAGCGCCGCTAGAGCGGCTTGACGGCGAAAAAATGACTTAGCGGTTTCGAGGTGTGAAATGACGGTTCTCACACTTTTCGACTCGGATAGGGCTCGAGGCGCCGATTTATCAGACGCCGTGCGAGGGGCGTGTCGCGCGTGTGCTGCGCTGCACGCTCGGCGCCGTTAGCACGGCGCGCAGCGCCCTTGGGGCGGTGAGAAGGCGCCGGACGGTGTTCACGGCTCGAGGTGTGAAGAGGCGCCGTTCACACTCTTTGCTATGAATAGGGCTCGGCTCGCCGACTCGTGAGACGGCCTTCACCGTGCGTGTGCAGTGTGTGCTCCTCTGCACGCGCCGCGCTCTCTTTGCGGCGCGCAGCGCCGCTAGAGCGGTTTGACGGCGAAAAAATGACTTAGCGGTTTCGAGGTGTGAAATGACGGTTCTCACACTTTTCGGCTCGGGTAGGGCTCGAGGCGCCGATTCATCAGCCGCCGTGCGAGGGGCGTGCTGCGCGTGTGCTGCGCTGCACGCTCGGCGCTGTAGCGCGGCGCGGAGCGCCCTTGAGGCGGCGAGAAGGCGCCGGACGGCGTTCACGGCTCGAGGTGTGAAGAGGCGCCGTTCACACTCTTTGCTATGAATAGAGCTCGGCTCGCCGACTCGTGAGACGGCCTTCACCGTGCGTGGCCAGCGCGTGCTTCTCTGTACGCGCCGCGCTCTCTTTGCGGCGCGCAGCGCCGCTAGAGCGGCTTGACGGCGAAAAAATGACTTAGCGGTTTCGAGGTGTGAAGAGACGATTTTCACACTTTTCGACTCGGATAGGGCTCGAGGCGCCGATTCATTAGACGCCGTTCACGAGGCGCGTCGCGCGTGTACTGCGCTACACGCTCGGCGCTGTAGTACGGCGCGGAGCGCCTTTTGGGCGGTGAGAAGTTGCCGGACGGCGTTCACGGTGTCGAGGTGTGAGCCTCTCGTCGCCTCTCCTCTCGTCTCCTCTCGTCGCCTCTCCTCTCCTCTCCTCTCGTCTCGTCTCGTCTCGTCTCCCCTCCTCTCTGTGTACACGATCAAACCATCACCCCAGCGCTCGCGCATCAAGTCGGCGATGAGAGCGTTCATGCGTTCCGTGTCAATCTCGCCATTGCTGCGCCGAGACCCGACGCGTACATCTAACAGACATCTAATTAGACGCTTCCCATTGCTGGTGGAGGAGAACCATCTCCGCTGGGCTGCAGACGGGCGCAGTTCAGCGAGGGTGGCGAACTTCTTGAAGGGCGGCTCTTGAGTAGTGTCGAGTGAAGGAGCTCGCTAATAGGCCGTCGCAAGAAAGAAGGAAAATTCCCCGGGTGTCTTCATTGGAGGCAACCGATGCGAGTCGACTGGTGTGTGTCGTCGTGGTTTCGTATCTAAAGAAAAAGTCATGACGAGACACACACACACTAGAAGAACACACTCGCTTGCACCGAGAGTCTCACATGCACATATTCTGAAAGGGCGCGAGGGCACAGGGGCAAGGGGCTCCTTCCTAAGAAACCCCACGCCCGCCCTAGCAACCCAGAGTCCGTCCACTCGCGCTTGACGGGACACTCTCGCACGTGGATCCGCCATTCGCGCTGCTGTCTCTGGCCGCGCTAGCAGCAACCGCAGCCACGGGCTGCGCCGGGGGCGGGGGAGGCAGGCTCCGGTTCAGCTCGCGAGCCTCGATCACAACGCCCTCGTCCGCAGCATCCGCGCCGCGATGTAACCGCTCACCCACCGGCTTGACGGCTTCGCGGGCACCGACCGGCGTCGCCTCCTCCTCCGCCTGCGCCGCCTCCTTCGCCTCCTCCTCCGCCTGCGCCGCCGCCTTCTCCGCCGCCGCCTTTGCCGGCTTCGCCTCATACGGGCTCGGAGAAGGCGGAGCGGGCGGAGCAGGCGGAGAACACCTTGGGCTCCTTGGACTCCTTGGCGTGCCGGCGGGCGAGATCATCGCGCGGAGGCTCCGGCTCAGGTCGACCTGGCCCTGGATGGACGCCTCGAGCCTCGCCTGGAGGTGAGGCAAGGTAAGGTAGGGTAAGGTGAACGTCTCGCCACACACAAGGTGGCGGGGCAATGGCCAGGCCAACCCTCGCGGCTCCACGTCTAGGAGAGGCGTGAGCCCCACGGCATTCAACGTGCTAGGCCCGGTAACGCGTGGGTGGTGCGTGTGCGTGTGAGTGTGTGGGGGGAGGGCCACGCCTGGAGGAGCACGTCCGCCGCCTCCTCGAACGTGGGCCGCTCGAGCGGGTCGAAGGCGAAGCACGCCTCGGCGAGCTGCGCGACGGCCTGCGGCCACTCTGCCGGCGCGAAGCAAAGCGCGCCGGGCTGCCCCCCGGGGTTCGAGGTCGGCCGCATCTCGCCCTTGGTCACCTTGTTGAGGAGGTCGAGCGGCGAGAGGTGGCCGGACTCGAGCAGCGCGGCGAAGGGCGGCCGGCGGGTCGCGATGTGGACGAGCAGCCCGCCAAAGGACCAGACGTCGCACGGCTTGCCGTACCGGTCCTGCCGGAGCACCTCGGGCGCCATGTAGACGGGGGTACCGGCCATCGACATGGTCATCGCCGCGCTCGCTCGCTCGAGCGAGAAGGCGCCCGCGAGCAAGCCGGCGGAGGGGGCGGGCTGCATGTTCTCGCGCGACGCGCCAAAGTCTGCCACCTTGGCAGTCATCATCGGCAGTTTGAGCAGCACGTTGCCCGGCTTGAGGTCGCGGTGGATCACGCGGTGGCTGTGAAGGTACGCCATCCCGCGCGCCACCTCGGTGGCCACGCTGAGGTACGGCGTCGTCCACGAGGCGGGCGTGCCGCGCGGCGTGTTCGCCTGGAGGTGTGGGGAGGTGTGCGGAGGTGTGGGGAGGTGTGGAGAGGTGTGGGGAGGTGTGGGGAGGTGTGGAGAGGTGCGGGGAGGTGCGGGGGGGTGTGCGGAGGTGTGGGGAGGTGCGGGGAGGTGTGAGGAGGTGCGGGGAGGTCGCCTGGCTGAGGAAGTCGTCCAGCGCGAGGTCCATCAGCTCCGTCAGGATGCCGTGGTTGCGGTCGCCGTCCGAGACGAGCCCGAGGGTGAGGAGCACGTTTGGGTGGCGGAGCTTGAGCGCGAGGCGGCACTCCTCGACCAGCACCTGCATCGCTCGGTTGGCCGCCTCCTTGCTGAAGCGCAGCCGCTTGCACGCCACCCCCGTCGAGGCGTACAGTGCGTGGTAGACGTCTCCGGCGGCGCCCGAGCCGATGAGCTCGCCGAGGGAGATCGCGTCCCACG
>NW_005201349.1:36156-38451 GCF_000372725.1 Emiliania huxleyi CCMP1516 | reverse complement strand
GCTAACGGCGCCGAGCGTGCAGCGCAGCACACGCGCGACACGCCCTTCGCACGGCGTTTGATAAATCGGCGTCTCGAGCCCTATCCGAGTCGAAAAGTGTGAGAACCGTCATTTCACACCTCGAAACCGCTAAGTCATTTTTTCGCCGTCAAGCCGCTCTAGCGGCGCTGCGCGCCGCAAAGAGAGCGCGGCGCGTGCAGAGGAGCACACACTGCACACGCACGGTGAAGGCCGTCTCACGAGTCGGCGAGCCGAGCCCTATTCATAGCAAAGAGTGTGAACGGCGCCTCTTCACACCTCGAGCCGTGAACACCGTCCGGCGCCTTCTCACCGCCCCAAGGGCGCTGCGCGCCGTGCTAACGGCGCCGAGCGTGCAGCGCAGCACACGCGCGACACGCCCCTCGCACGGCGTCTGATAAATCGGCGCCTCGAGCCCTATCCGAGCCGAAAAGTGTGAGAACCGTCTTTTCACACCTCAAAGCCGCTAAGTCATTTTTTCGCCGTCAAGCCGCTCTAGCGGCGCTGCGCGCCGCAAAGAGAGCGCGGCGCGTACAGAGAAGCACGCGCTGGCCACGCACGGTGAAGGCCGTCTCACGAGTCGGCGAGCCGAGCTCTATTCATAGCAAAGAGTGTGAACGGCGCCTCTTCACACCTCGAGCCGTGAACGCCGTCCGGCGCCTTCTCGCCGCCTCAAGGGCGCTCCGCGCCGCGCTACAGCGCCGAGCGTGCAGCGCAGCACACGCGCAGCACGCCCCTCGCACGGCGGCTGATGAATCGGCGCCTCGAGCCCTACCCGAGCCGAAAAGTGTGAGAACCGTCTTTTCACACCTCAAAGCCGCTAAGTCTTTTTTTCGCCGTCAAGCCGCTCTGGCCTTTGAATGGCGTCTGACAAATGTTTTTATTCTTCTCAGCGCATCCATCTCGGCGCGTCGATCCTTCGTTTTCCGGGTTCCAATTCTTTTCCTGCCTCGCCTGTCGCGTGAATCGTTTCATGCGACCGCCTTGTCGAAAATTCTTACCGGCCCCCAAAATTCTTTTTCGGTCGCGGACGGCACACGCTCGCCATTTGCTCACGCTCGCGCAGGCGCGTCGCAGCGTGCACCCACGCAACGCCTCCGCTCCGTTCACACCACCCACTGCGTAGCCATGGCATTTCCGTGTGCATGCGACGGACTCGCTCTCCTGCACTTGCCGCCGCCCTCGCCACCGCCGGTTCCGAAACTGCTCTGCGGCCGCCATCGCACTCACTGCCTCGCTCTGCAGGAGTCGACACCAGCGCCACCTGACCCGCACCCGCTAGCTGTGGTGCGGGGGCAGGAGAGGGGTTGTGCGTGCAGCGGGGCGGAGGGCGGCGAGGACCTGTACTGGAACGAGGGCCTGCTCCTCCGGCTCACCCCGTCCTCGGACCCAGCCTCGCTCAGCCTCGCCAGCGTCGCCAGCGAGGCGGTGGTCGGCTGGAGGACCCCCGGGGTGCGCGGGCGGGGGACGTTCGCCGGCGAGTACCGGCGAGGAGACTGTTGCGGCGACGGCGCCGGCGCCGGTGGCGGAGGCGGCGAGTCGCTCGGCGAGGAGGGCGGCGCGGCTCCGAAGGCGTGCTTGCTCCTCCGACGAACCGTGCCGGAGCCGTCGGACGACTCGGCCAGCTGCCCGCGAGGGGTGCCGGAGCCGTCGGAGGGGCTGCCGGGGGTGGGCGGCGGCGGGTACCTGCCTGGAGTGCCGGGCGGCGGCGGCCGAAAGATGCCCCGACGAGCGGCCGGCGACCCGACGGCGACCTGCAGATCGCCCGCCGCGGAAGTCCCCTCGAGCGCGCCGCCGCCCGAGTCCGACGACCAGCTGTCGTCCAGCCGGAGATCTTGGAGGGGCTGCAGCGGGCGCGGCGGCGAGGGCGAGGCCGAGGTGGATGGCGGTGCCGTCCACTCCCTCCCCCCAACCGGTTGCCCCTCGCTCGCCCCCTCCCTCTGCCGCTTATCCGTCGCCCGCGCTGGGGTCACGGCGCCGCTGGAAGGAGGAAACGAACGAGAGCGGCGCCGGCCGGCGATAAAGGCAGCGGCGATGTCCACCGCTGTCCTCTCGCGCCGCCGCGACCGCTGGTCGCGGAGCCGGCTGCCCCGCTGGTAGAGGACGAGGCAGAGTGCGCAGCAGAGCAGGGAGAGCGCAGCGGCAGCGACGCCGCCGATGATGGGCCAGGGGAGGTTGTCCGCCCCGCCGCCGACCTGCGTGGCCGGCTGGATCGGCTTGATCCACCACGGGGGCGAGGTGGGCGGCAGCGGCGACTGCGGCGGAGGCCGCGTGAGA
>NW_005201349.1:35267-36056 GCF_000372725.1 Emiliania huxleyi CCMP1516 | reverse complement strand
CGGGCTGGGCGGCGACGGGGACGGTGGCTTTAAAGAGGGGGGCGAACGGCCTGGACCAAATCGCCAGACCATACAACACCGGTCAGCCCTGTTTCCAGCGTGATTGGCAGTGCCGCGGTGAGGCTGCGCCTCCCGAAGGGCACTGCGATGACGGCCACCTTGTAGGCTTGCCCATTCAGGGTGATGAGACTGCCCACCTGGAGGCCTTCGACGTAGCAACTGACGACAATGACGGTGTCGCCGGTGCTGGCGTCCTGCGTCAGAGACATTCCTGTCCCTGCCGAGCACTCCCATGTGTCGGACGGCGGTAGTGGCGGAGGCGACGGCGAGGCCGACGGCGGCGGCGGCGGGGAGGGCGGGGGCGATGGGGGCGGTGGCGAGGGCGGGGCCGATGGCGGCGGCGGCGACGGCGGGGCAGACGGCGGTGGCGGCGACGGCGAGGCGGAGGGCGGCGGCGGCGGCGAGGGCGGCGGCGGGCTCTGCGGCGGCGGCGAGGGCGGCGGCGGTGACGGCGGCGGTGGGGAGGGCCGTGGGGAGGGCGTCGGAGGACAAGGAGGCGGACGAGAGGGCGGCGGCGGAGAAGGAGGAGGCGGACTCGGAGGCGGGCTCGGCGGCGGTGGACTCGTCCGCGGCGGCGAGGGTGGCGGTGGCGACGGTGGGGGCGGTGACGGCGAGGCGGACGGAGGCGGTGGCGACCGCGATGCCGAGGGAGGCGGCGGCGACCGCGAGGTGGATGGAGGCGGCGGCGATGGTGAGGCGGACGGAGGCGGTGGCTACGGTGAGGCGGAG